>NC_040045.1:42131478-42291631 GCF_003713205.1 Coffea eugenioides | reverse complement strand
AATGAATGACAGACATGCATTACCTAAGCAGTAAAGGCGGAAAACAAAAAATCTTTGTATCATGGCTTACGTCTAAAAGTGCCCCATTTTCGTTGTCTTTCATATTGATCTGGATACCCAAAGAAAGCTGACGGAATCTTATAGATGCACCCCTTTTTTTTTTTTTTTGGTTATTAAACATATTATTATGTTCTTTTCTAGAAAATGAAAATTCTATATTTTAGAAGTAATTATGCATTCAGACAACAATCATTGGGATCGACCTAGCGATCAGAAAATACCTCTTTAAGGTTTTTTTTTTCCTGCAGTTAGATTCACAAGAAATTTTATTTTTTTTGGAGTTTCGACGTAGATAAAAGAAAATAAGGTGTTTGCTCCCATTAACCCTTCCCCGAGCCAATTAATAAACTGGAGGAAAACCTAGTCAATAATTTACTGTACATCATAATAAATGAACACCAAACTATAAATACATATATGTATAGGTCTTTGCCCATAAAACAGGAAAGTGAAAAAAGTGAACCTCAATCAATGTCTAGTCTCCAGATCATCTTCGGGTTTTTCAAACTGAAGATTCAACCAACCAATCGAGAAGATCAATAAAGAAGACAGAGAAGGAAAAAAAAAAAGAATCTGTTCTGCCCAGATGCAACGTGAACATTACAAGTCAAATAATTGGTGAAGTGAAGGGATACCATCTTCAACTGCCCAGCTCGGCTCGTTTGTGCAACCAAACAATTACTAGTACTGTACCATAAAAAAAATTATTTAATCAACGGAGCAGCTTTTGGTCAGGCTTCGCCAAACTTGTATGGTACAATTGTTTACTAATTATCTTCTTTTGGCATTTTTTTTTTTCCCTTCATGCAATTACTCTACCACCTTCAAAGATCTGCTCTGCCAGTCAAACCAACCTTGTCATACTTTTATGAATTTTGTACTTAGGCTGATCCTATGAACCCTCCTTGTTCCTTAGCTGCCATATAGACTGGTGGGAGGTGGGATTTGGGATGACAAGATATCATATCTTACCTAGAAAGACTGATACATAATAGTATTTTAGTTCTTGTCAAGTTGCTTTTGTTTTATTAACCATAGTTAAAGCATCCTATGATATTAGACTTGCATATTCATTCTTGCTTAGGATCGAATCTAAAGTGTTTTATCATCACATGAACAAGAAAAGATTCCTCTCCTGCAAGTCCCATACTAGCTAGGGTGGTTAGTTGATGGAAGTTGTGTTATTGAAAATTGAAGCACCAATGTGAAGCCAAAAAGTTAGGTGATGTCGCAAATGGAATCTTTCTTTCAATTTTTTTTTCCTAAGAACGTAAAAGGATTCTTGTTGAAAGGGATCTCAACCAAAGTTTCGATGCCTGTACAAGGTTCTAATTCACTGTCTCCTTTCGATTTTTTAAATCTCACTACTTCCCTGTTTGAAAAAAAAATTAAAGAAAAATCTAAAGTTTTAATATTGAATTAATCTTTTAAAATTTTTTTGATAGTAAAACGGAAGGATTAGATTAAAAAGGGAAATGTTGTTACATCATAGTATATAACAGTTAAAAACGTCTTAACTGCAACAACCCCAAAATAGACTAACACACTAGACTAGACAGCACTCGGACAAAAGATAAGGTGGTGTAATAGTGAGAAATGTTTACACTGTGTATACTATATGGGTCTTGGATACATGACAATTAGTTTAAAATAATTTAATAGAACTAATTCTATAAGACAAGTATCACTATGGTATAGATTGTATTTAGTAATGAGCATTTACACCTTCCTATCTAAACTTGAATATCGTACTTTAGTTGCCTTTTTCCCTCTTCTTAAATTGTTGTTCACTTTCTCTCAACCGTTAAAAAAAAAATTTGTCTGGACGGTTGAATATATATTTCTTCTTTTTACGTAGTATTTTATACACTAGGCAAAAATCAACAACTTGTTTTCACACGTTCGTATTAGATTTCAAAGTAATATAAAGTCCATCAAATTTTTACACAATATAACCATTCAAGAAATCAACTTAAAACAAACTAAAGTATGCATATGAATTGAAAAATATTAATAACTTAAAAATATACTACTTTTTAATATTACCAAGAGTTTGTGTAACAAATGTCTGGCCTGGATATCTGTTTTTTAAAGTCAGTGAAGTAAAATAAAGAAAATACAAATGATATTTTCAGTCCAAAACAACTTCTAGTACTCGACCTTTCATTATGTAGTCAAATGTTAGAATGGAATGCAAAGGGCTATTCTCATGTGCATATCTCACTTGTCAAAAAAAATCGAGAATAAATGGTATGCAGATATATATATATATACACTTACAGAGTAAAGTAAATATAAATTAACCATATAGACACATATATTACTTTTTTTTTCCACAAACGAATTAATGCCCCGTTTCGTTCTTAATATTAATACTAATTATATAGACACATATATTACACTAGAACAAATTAATGCCCCGTTTCGTTCTCAATATTAATACTAATTGGATAGTTTATTTATTGTTTTTCATAAATGCTTCCCAAAGAAATTGGATAGTTTTCATAAATGGTCACATGGTCATGGAAAAAAAAGGAAATAAATTTGTGATTTTTGGAAATCCCACCGACGCACGTGACTTGCAGCAGTCAGGCGTTAGCAGACTTTTGGATTCGATTCGATTCATGTCGTAATGGGCAGAGCATGGGGCTTCCTCGCACAAGTTGCGACCCGCTTTTCCCCTTTGCCTCTGAATCTTAATTAGCTTTTTCTTTTCTTCTTCTTTTTTCTTTTTTGCCCTTTTTCTTTTTCCGTTTGATGTCTATTCGCAGTTGTCAAGGGTCATTCTCGTACGGATGCCCACGTCATAAAAGGTATAAAAGCTGCACTGGCAGTACTATATGGAGAAAGACTCTCGATCTTTCTCACATCATGGATATTTTTTGGTTTTTTACTTTTCTATTTTCGACCTTTTTAAGGTTGTTTTTCCTTTTTGCTTCAAAAAAAAAGGTTGCATTTCCATTTTACTATATATATTTTTTGGAAAGAATAAAAGGAAATTACGTAAACAGGAGATTGTTTGGGATAATTTTTTGAAAAAAAAATATTGTAACAAATTTTTTTGTGATATATATAAAATAAAAAGGTGGTTAAAAAATATATTGATAATGCAATCAAATAAATTTTAAAGAATAATCCACTATCCAAACAAACCTTTAACACGCTCCACGTATAATCGACCTCCAAAAAAAAATGATGTTTAGTTCAACTATTTTTTTTCTTTAGTAGTTTATTTTTTAGCGGTGGTTGTTTCCTTTTGTTGGTCTATTTCGATGATTCTTTTGAACTTTGCGAAATCTTTTTTGCTTGATCAATAAAAAAAAATGCTGCCTTAATTAAAAAGTGCATTTTCAAAAATTATTTCGCTATGTTGTATTTTGTTTGCAATAGACATGTTCAATTGATGTCACCGCATATAATTTTGCATTCTCAAAGACATGATAAGTTCTTGGAAATAATACAAGTATGTTAAGTTTTGTTATTTGTCCTATTGTACTATTTTGTTTAGCTTTACTTTTACGTGAAAACATTTTGAACGATTTAATTGATTTTGGCATTAAGATTGACTTTAACGATGTGAGACCGCAAATTTAACTTTTTTTTTTTATTTTGTCAAAAGATCATGATTGAATAATTGAAGGTTCCTCTAAACTTCTGCAGTGGACTACAAAGCAAATTTCCAGTTTTTTTTTTTTTTTTTTTTGCAATAAATCATATACAGAAATAAATAAATCTAAATACTATGCATTTAAAAAGTTAGAACATTCCACCTTCTCCAAAACAAATACGGATATGGCTTGGGTGGGGGACCATTATTCTCCATTTAATTCTACTTTCAGACAATATGAATGACTCCATGATTATATTACATCTAAAATGGAGACAAAATTGCAATCAAATGTAAGAAACAAGAAGGACCCTTTCTCCCACTTCTTCTCTTTTATCTTGATCATTCTTGCTGGTTGAGTATACAATCATGATATATATATATGCAAAGAAAGACCAATGTACAGGTTGGTACAAAATTATGCACAATTCGAAATGATGAATATCAAGTAACTACGACACCATCAATTTTTCCTTTCTGGAAAATGCAAAAGAGTGGAGAAAGTATTGTTGTCTTTTTCCTTTGTATGGATTTTCGTTTCAAAACAAAATACTAGTAGTGAAATTTGTCACTATCAGCTCTTTGGGACAGATCAAAAAATTGAAAAGCTTATGAGTATGTTGTTTCATGCTTGCTCCAATATAGTAAATCAACGTCCACACTCTTATGAAAATAAACAGAAAACAGTCGACATTTACGGCATCAAGCATTTCGTGATGGTTATGTTCAATATCCATGTTTGAACAAAAGGTACAAGTAGTTTTCCAGGAGGTACACGTCTCAATAAGTCATTAAAAAGTGTGGTATTGCCATTTTAGGCATTAGTAATAGACAAGGCACACGTTTGGAAACTATTAAGAAGTTGATTATCCCAAGTAAACAAATGATAGTTTTTCCCCTTTTTTTCATTTTTTAAGTTAGCACCACAACTTTTTTTTTATTTATTTATAATAACCAATGATTTAATTTAACACGTTGATACTCAATTATTTTTTACATTATCTTGGGCGAGATTAGACCTACACTCCTAATATTATCCATACAAGTTATTAATGCATTGGAGGTATAATTCCCTTGTTTATGATAAATTGCACTTACTCTCAACAAAATAAACTGCGTACCCGTTCGGGGTGGAGAGGGATGAGTTGGGTGGTATGGGGAGAGGGAATGTAAGCAAAATGTTTCGGGTTCGAATCCTTCTACTTACACTAAAAAAAAAAAAAAAAAACTGCGTACCCGTTCGTTTGTCCCTCATCACCCAAAACTATCCCGAGATGAAAACTTCCCTAGAATAGTCTGGCTTTCTCAAATTGTTACGCCCTATACGATTTTATCTTTTCTCATCAGTTTCATCTGCCTATCCATATCATGAATTTTCGCCGTCACAAGATCTTGTCCTTGGATTCTAACAGAGTACCTCTTGTACTTCTTTCTTTTTTTTTTTTTTTGGTGCCTTCAACAGAGCAGAGGGAAAATTGTACAGGGCTCTTGACATCCTAGCAAATAATTTTATACCACGTTGTTTATTTCAACTTTTAACAAATTGGGGGTATATGCAACAAGTACAAAGACAACAGCAAAAATTCGTTCTTGACAAGTAAGGTAGCCCATCAACTTCTTCTCCAGCTCCATGACTGCCTGACACTGCATATATATATATATATATATATGATGGCAAAATTTAACTTGAGAAATACAGGTGAAGAAAGAATTCGAATGGTTGGGGTTTGGGGGAGTGAAGAAGGAGACAGCGACACTGAAAAGAGGTCAGAACCGAGGCGAGGCCTCTCGTGAACAACAAACCCATAAAGTGAGGGACGGACGGGCATGTGGTCCGTCCTCCGGTTAAGGGGACTGCGACGGAGACTGTTAGTCTACTAGTAGTTAATTAGTTGGTAGTGTTAGATACTTAGCCAATCAAAAAGTATCCAAGCGCCAAAGATAGAGCACCCAATCAATTAATGCCTGAAAAGCATGAGTAGACCATGTTACCAACCCTCTTAGCCCCCACCCGGGCCACCCTGCCTGATGAACTGTGGTCATGCACATACATTACTTAAAAGATATTCTTTCTAGTCTTGTATGTTGATACATGACGCATTAAAATTACATAATTGCACTGTCTGTGATTAATGATTGGTATTAGTACATCACATCAAATTTGTATTAAACATGCAATATCTTATCTTTGAGTAATGGATCTCCTAAATCATATTCTAGTCGAAGATTTGAAAGTAAATTAGTAAGAGTTTTTCTAACTGGTGCCCATTGACATTCATTAACATGACGAAATTCTACGTAACCTACTATGTATATAAAATTATAACCTTCCTTTACATTTATACGCTTTTCCTGAGTATTTCTACCTTTTCAGAAATTTAACGTCTAAAGTATATATTTTAACGAGTGTCTATTTGGCATCCGTTAGACAGACCCAATTAATAATATTTGGATCCATATTCTACATGCAAAAAGTGTGTTTAATTATATTTCAGTTTTATTGCATTTCTTTAGATTTTAACCATGTTCTGACGAATGATAAAGCTTACATTTCTAATATCTGCACTGTCTTCTTAAGCATTGAGCTTTATGTATTAATCTTCTGTTGTTTAACTTTAAGGACTCAAAGATTAAAAAATGAAGATTCGTGAGTAAAGTTGAAATCTTAAAACAATTAAGAGTTTGCAATTTTTTAAAGTTTTTTTTTAAATAAGGTGGCAATAATGGTGCCCGATCGGTTAATTTTCATTGCTAACACTCCATTTTATAATTTTAGCAGCAAGCATAGATTTAGAAACAAAAAGTGGATTCTCAATATCTCTCCCTCTTGATTGGGTCTAGAGAATTTTCTTCTACTTTAAAGGTAGTGTAACGAATTGACAAGTATGAAAACAACGACGTTCTAAAGAGGTGAGCAAAAAATTGAACCCATCTAATTAAAATATTTCTTTGTCTACATCAGCTCTAGTCAGTGAATCATTCTTGCTAAGACGTTAATTTCATTTGTAACTGGAGATCAGTCGTGAATTCAAGTCATCAAGGAGTGAGTAAAAATCATTAACAATTTAATTGTTAAAAGCACCAATACATAAGCGAGAGACAACCGGTTTGAAGCTCAAGATTAATATTACACTCACAACATATGTATCATAACTCCATCAAGCATTAAATTTGCACACATGTATGCATGGTCCATAGCATCTACAGAGCTCCATAGCCCACAACCAGAGGAACAGGACCACGAGCCCCCCAACATGCACGAATCCCCTTTTAGATCCGGAACCCATTTAGATTTGGTGGAGCTAGCTAGAAAGCTAGCTGCCCAGTACATACAGTAGCTGAGTAATTCTAGAAAGTAGAAAGCGAGAAGAAACAAAGCAAGTTGGAGTCATGGCAATGGGGGGTCGGGTCAATTACAGACAGCTGTCTAATCACTGAGCCTGCACCAACTTAGGACTTTGGTAGTATTTCCTGTGTGTGTCTCTCTCTCTCTCTCTCTCTTTTTGGGGTGTCTGTGGAAAGACATTTTATTTATTCGACTGACCTTTCTGCGTCTTTACTCTTTACCCGAAGGTCGCAGCAGGTCGACCCATATTCCATCGGGTTTTATTATTGATTGACTGATTGATTCCCAGGAATTCTGATTCCTGGTTCTTTATCGACCGTACATCACTTTCCTCAATTTCTGCTCCTGCTCCTGCTCAAGATCAACATGTTTTCCGTTCCCGGGACTGCTTCTCTTCTTCTTCTTCCCTCCTCTTCCCTCAGGGCTACATCGAATCCGAGGTCATCTTTTTTGCTTTCTTTTACTCCTAAACCCTGCAAAAATTTTCGATCAACTGTCTATCACACAGCTTTTCCCTACCCCTTTTTTTTTTTTTTTGGCAAAAATCACGTTTCAAAATCTGAATCACAATATCATGCATTCTTGTCTTCGTCACACGAATCCCATCTCTTTTTTCTTTCTAGAATTTTTTTAAAAATAATATTACCGTGATGTAATTTATGTAAAATAAAATATGAATTTTAAAAAAAACTTTGTTTATAATACAACAAGATAATATCAAAACCCTTTTCTTACACTTTTTTTATTTTTCTTCCGTTATCAAATTTCATATAAAGTTCACAAAAATATTCACTACAAAAAATGGCCGTCAATCATTAATAATCCATATATAGATTCTTATGTTTATACTGCTACCAGAAACAAAACAGAAAAGAAAAGGGAAATTTCCATGCAGCTGAGGTAAAAAGGATAGTTGATTAGAATATATTAGTTGATTTTTGTTGTGGGGTGACCAATTGAGCTCCGATGTGACAAGCGAACTGTTTATTCTAATTGATCGATTAAGAAATGCAAACAAAAAATCAATATTCATTTTGGCATGGTGCCTCAAATTAAAGAAATCATTACATTTTTTTTATATATGCTTAATTAAAATTTAAAATAATGTGGCTACATTGTTGAGATATAAGTGTAGTTCAAGGAATCCTTTTAAGCAAATCTAATTTTGCAATAATAGTAGGAGATGTATGGTACTACTATTGGAGCAAATCAGATCCTCAATGTCACTTAATTAGTCGCAATTTGGTGCCACTCCTATAGTCACGTAATGTACAGTGAATTTGAATCATGAAAAAAATATATAATCGCATGATAACTTCTAGATAGTTGGCATAATTTTAAGAATGGTACGCAGAAAGTGACACCGAGCACCCCAATTGCTATTGGAGTACCAATTACCAACTAATCACACTCTCAATTAATATAAGATTGAGTCCTACAAAAGCAAATGGAGCATTTCTCTCGTGCTAATAAATTTCCGTTTGGTGGGAAATACCTTGTCATTCATTTCAACAGGTCCCCCTCCCCCTCTCCCCACCCAAAAAACCCCTTCCCTTTTTTTTTCTATTTATTCTTTCCCTCCTTTCAACAGCAGAACTTATTTAAACCCAAGGTCCCCTAAACTATGAAAAACTAAATTTGCGTTTAGATTGCTATTGTCTAGAGTTTTTACCAAAAAAAAAAAAAATTTATTGTAACGATTTGATATATGTGAAATTAATATGATCATAGAAAATGTAAAAATTTTCTTGGAAAAAACTTTAATCGAAACAAGGCAAACTACACATGAACATAATTGTGGTATTGGAATGGCTTACACATAATATTAGCTTAAAGAAAAGCATTATGACGAGGAGATAAGCCTAAGCGAACAAATTAGCTAGTGTTTTCTAGATTTAACTTTTACCCTTTTTTGGGATGAGTAAAATTTCTCTGCTTTCAGGTTTCAAATAGTTATATAGCCTTTCTTTTGTTTTGATATGTGAGATCATTTGAAATGGGGCTGAGTTTTCCGCTTCATTTTTCCACTCCTGCCAAAAGTATACGTGCCAATTATCTTTTTTATTCTACAAAACTTCGACTGGAGGAAACCCTAATACGCAACAAATAGACTTCTAGACTTGGATGAATCGTACTGAAGACTTTTGACCACTTCTACTAAGTCCAAGGTCAATGAGAAACGTATTCTTCTTTACTGTCCAAACGTAGACCGACTTCTTTTCAGGCTTATGATTAATTCCATCCTCGATCCTTGGTGATTGGTCACTTTACAATTTTCTACATCTTATTCAAACCTATCTATCCTTTTCATGCATCATCTTCCATCTTCTCATTTTCTCTTCCTCCAAAAAAGATCAAAAGAAAATAGAAAAAGAATCCATGATCAAACGATAGAGATCTTACGATTTAAGCTAATGGTGCCTGCCATCAGCACCAAAAAGGAAAAGCAATGGTTATAGTAACGTATACGCCACTGCAGATTGTTAAGTTTGACAGTCGAAAATGACTGCAGTTTGAGATTTTTAATTTTTCTTTCCAAATAATTCCCTCCCATTTATGCATGTAGTTGCCGTTAAAGAAAACACTTTCAATTCTTGAATACTCGATTTCAAGTTCGACTTCCTGCTAAAAACGTTGTTAGTAAGTTACGTATAAAAATCATCGTAGGTTGCCCGATGTGTCGGTGGCATACTCTGACTCTAAATTTGTAGTTAATAATATACCCAAAGGAAACAAAAATCTATATGATCAAGACCTAAAATTAATACTCCACTTTAAGTAGCTAGCTATTCAAACTATAACGTCATGCTAAACACATAGCGGTAATGTAACAAGCACGTCATTCCATGGTACCACATGAAGAAATTGACAGACACAATACAAAGATGAGAAAGTAGGTAGCAACCAATTGAAGCCCTCAACCACAGAGCTCTAGCTCAGTGGCCACCACCTCTCTTGGTAGGGTGGGAGGTCAGAGGTTCAACCCTTGCCTCCCACCAAATTGCCTGCTCCTCATCGGCAGCTTGGTTGGTCTCAACAAGTTTCCTTAGGAGCTGGTATCCAATGCCCGCAAGTCCGAGTCCCGTGGTTATTGTGTTCGGGGGGATGGGGCATTTCCTTCCGGGCCGGAGTGGGATTAGTCGGGTCCTATAAGAATTGACCAGGACACCCACTCGGTCAGCAAAAAAAAAAAAAAAAAAGCAATTGAAGCCCTCAAAACAGTTGTATTGATGAACTATATAACCTACGCCCAAACTTCAATATCCAATTTCATTGTCCAGCTAACTAACTAACTATCTAGTACCGTCAAATTTGTCCCAAAACCCCTTTCATTACTATTACTCCATAGGAAAAGGGCTCTTTATAATAATGGCATTGCTTGGTGCATAAGCCATATTTGTGCACGATAGCTAGGGTTTGGACACAATCTTTTCCATGTTGGGCTACTAATTGAGATTTGTTAGTTGGGACTGGGAGGTCGGTATGATTACATGATCTACCTTCCATTAAAGGCAAATTTAGTACATAACTAAAAGCTTTGTGATACAGATCTCTATAACATGGTTTGTCAATGTTTGAAAGTCAGCTTCATGAATTACATCATGTGATATACGCATTTCTTCTTCTTGTTTTTTTTTTTGTGATTATTCTAGAAAAAGTGAAAAGGATAAGGTAACACAATTACCAGCTCACATTAGTTGGACAGCTTCCAGTTAAAGCAATGATAGTTATGATTAAGGATGTGGTTTGATATTTTTTGTTTAGTCCCTAGTGTGTGTTGTTGATGCATAACTAAGTCGGAAAGCGTGGCATAATTTTCTTCATTTTTGTTTAGAGACTAATTATCGCACGTTAACTTTTCAAAGATTTCCAACCACATTTAAGAGATTATTTGGACCACCGTACTAGCTAGGTAATTGCCAGTTAGTCATGAGATGGAATCTCAAGTTGTTTATCATTTTCCATACAATTGCAATTTGACAACATTTACTAGACGAAAATACGAGTGAATTAATGGCCGGGAATATGGATGTGCATGCAACAGAGTCAATTTGACAAAGAGAACTAACTGATCTTGAATTGCCAGCAAGGAAGATGGGCTGAGTTCAATAACTTTGTGAGGAAACTGAAAATTGAAATGGCAGCTTAAAGATCGACAGGTAACATTACTACTGTCTACATCAGGTTTCAGAATGTATATATAGATTGCGTAGAGATTTCATTTATCGTTTGCTAAGCAAACAGAAAAGGAAATCTCCCTCTTTTTTTTTCTGTCAGGGATGGATTGGGGTCCTAGTGGACCATGTTTCTTGATGGAGGACTAAATTAATATGCTGAGAGAACAGTTGGTTATTGTTTCTATTCAAGAATTTACAAATAAATTTCTGGATTCAGACATTGAAGTTGCAGAATATGGCTGCCCAAATAAGAAAGAATGCTACATATTGTACTACAATTTGACAGAGACAACAATGGGACTCGGTATCTTTATGAAGTGATATCCATCCATAATCATCAAATTGAATCATTTTTTATTCTTTTTATAATTTCAACTTACAAATGTAAAAAGCACAAGGAAAAGAAAAACCCACCCATAACTGGATATGTTTGGATACGAGCAGTGATATATGGCAACACAAATTATCGAGTTGAGTCAATTCCTAGCATGAAATTTAGTATCGATCAAACTCGAACACAGAGTAAATTGTTCGAGCACTCAGTATTTCCACTTGACTTGACTCGTATAAATGCAAGCTTTTGAAGCTATCTTCAAATCCTTTATTTTGAATGATATATAAATCTTGCGGATTAAAACGTTGGGGACCTGTGGCTGAATCTAGAAGCTTGGGGTTCTTTTTTGTTTCTGTCAATGTGATGGTTTTCAACGTTGAAGAAGATGTCCCTGTAATATCAGACTGTTACTAATTCCGCTCAATCAAGCCCATAACTGGAAAAATATGCAGCCCCATTAAGCGTATAGGTTCCACTGCTGCAGATCCCTAATTGAGCCCAGCAATCAACAGAACCAGTAAATTGAGATTTGTTGTGCGGACTCTCTCAGATGATAAGTTAAAGAAACAGGCCCGGGCTTTTTTTTTTTTGGAGTTCTGCATTGGAACCCCTAATTGCAAGTTTTCGAAACTAAAGATATCTACTCAAGTTTAGTTACTTCTATTTTTTTAAATTTGTTTGCCAAGAAAAAAAAACCATAACTTCTTCAATAACTTTTATTTGTTGTAGCCTGTAGGAGTAATAAAAATGATTTAATTTTTTCTTAATTTATACACCCATAAGATGTGTTTTTTCCACTAGTATAGTCATTGTTTAGAGCGGGGCTTGGTATCAGTAAAATCAAGAATTGTCAGGCTTTCTCCAAAAAATAGTATATGTATGTATGTATGTATATTATTCGACAACAAACAAGGACACGTTACAGGAAGTGCAAATCGTGCAAGTTAACTCTATGTGACTAACATTAATCGTTGAAAATTCATCAACATCTAGCAGTCTAAAGTATAATTAACATCAAGATGGACTGAGCCTGGAGAAGGAGAACTTAAAGAAGCAATCCAGAACCTTGGAACTTCTCTTCAGTAAGACAATCCAATCTTTCCACCATTACAGGCGACAAGTAGTTTTTCCAGTCTCCAACTCCACCTTGCCGAAAGAATGTTTTGTTTTCTACACCACTTGGCAATTTTCCATCTTTGTTCACCTTCAATTTGCTCAAAATTTCAAAGCTACACAACTTTATGATTCCATCCTCCACCCCTGATGCCTCTTCCTCTATAGAAAAAGGGACCCCAAAAAACTCAGCCAAGCGTTTGACATGGAGATTGGGATCTTCTTTCATTTCTTCATACTTCAAGAAGAGAACTTCATTAGGCCTTTTTCTGCTTTCTTCCCAATAGTCTGACACATGATCCCAAAAGGGTCCAAAAATGCTGACTCCTCTGCAGAACTTGTCAAAGGCTACTTCAAGAGAAATAGACACCAAATGATTGAGTCTTAACTCATTCATGAAGTGCCAAAGAGACACGAAAGTGTCCTTCGGGTTTCGGCATATATATACAAGTTTACATTCTGAATTCTTGGCGCATTCTGGCAGCGAAATATAAGGCAAATGTGTTGCAAAGAGTCTAGGCGAAGAGGGGTTGAAGATCGGGTTATCAATGTGGGATTCAAGTTCTAACTGAGGTACAAGGTCGTGAGGATTGTTATAGAATAAAGGGTGCTTTCCAGGATCATCAATGGAGTGTGAATTGCGATTGATTATGGTGAAAGCTAAGGCTTTCAACCAAGTTGTGCCACATTTGGGGGCTGAGACGAGGAGAATATCGGTGTCTTGAGCTTGGAAGTGTTGTTGACATTCAAGAACTCCTTGGAATTGCCAGGCCGGATACCAAAAACCTTGATACTTGTAGAGATGAGGTTCAGCCCATCCCTTTTCTTTTGGTAGAGTTGAAAGCAGGTCCTTGCATTCTGGGACTATTTCATCCTCTTGCAAGTACTTTGGAGCTGCAGAAGATTGAGATATTGACATTGATCCAAGAAGATAGTACCAGAAAGAAATGTTTAGCATAAGCTCTTATCTTCGAATTAACCACCATTTATGGATTAATGATCTTTAATCTACCATTTTCTCAGATTTTCATTTATCCCAGCTCTTGTCTCTTACAGACCAAATTGCAAATTTTTCTTATAAAACACAAAAAATTGGATGCCTTGCTTAGATTGATTTGCAAGATAATGCATGTTTCCTTTTCAAGTGCAATTTTGTGACCCCATGATCTGTACTATATACATATATATATATATATATATAAACATATACATATATATAAAGTGGTGTTTGACGATTAATTGATCACTTTAATTGGTTGCTTACGAAAACTGAGAAGAAGACAGAAATCAAAGCTGAAAATTAATTAATTGGCGTCTTCTTCAGTGGCTCCGTATCCTGCATGTATATCAGACAGACAAAAGGGCCGGCAGGGGTGAGATAAAACTATAGAAGTATTGGGTACTGGAAAACGAATCACTGCCCAAGACTGTCAATCGGCCAGATAAGCCCGAGCTTGATCCGAAATGTGTAGAGTTGAGCTTTGTACATTACTGAGTTCAGGCGAAGCTAGACGATGTTTAAATTAGGCCTAAAGCTCTAATATCTTTATGAGTGAGTATGAGTCTCACATTACATTACTAGTTTAAAACTCAATACTTGAATCGAACTTGTACTTGAATCGAATTTGAAAGTTAAAAAGTTAAAAAGTCTAACGCTTGAAAGTTAAAAAGTTTTCCTTTCTTTTTTTTGTGAATTGAACTTGGAGTTGTTACGGTATGATCCACAAAGTCCAATTAATAGCCCTAGCAGTAACGTTGCTCTTGAAAATTTGTATTTTACACTAGTGGGAACAAGAATATCAAATGCAATTTTCTGATGACAAAGTAGAGGTGGCAAAATGGGCGGGATGGGCGGGATTTGCTTGGGTTTGTGATGGAACCGAGTCATATGGGTTTGGGCCCAATCTTACCCATATATGTTTTGGGACTAAGTTGGACGGGATCACTTTGGGATGAGTTTAGATTGATCCCGCCCAATACCCAAATCTATTTTCTACATATTTTTTTTTCCTTTAATTTATTTTTATTTTTTATATAATTTTAATATTTTTGATTTATTAATTTTTTTTAGTTTTATTAAATAAACATGCAAGTGCTTTATACTCAGGATTCCCATCAAAAATTGGATTAACAAATAAAGGAAAAAATAGATATACAGTCATATTCCAACATATATCAAGATGACCAAGGTACTTAAGGTTGAATATTTATCCTCATCATTGTCCAAAGATGACAGGTCTAAATTGACTGAAATGTTGAAAATTCTTGTGGATAATGACTAGGAAAACTACTAGATTATATTCTCTAGTATGACTATAAAAATTGTTAAAGATAATTTTTGAATCTAAGACTCCGTTTGGATTGGCTATTTTTTCAAAAAATAAGTTTTTCAAATACAATGTTATAGTAATATACAATAGCTCAAAAAACATCCCATCCATATTAGTATATCAAATATTTCAAAAAAATTTTATAGTAAAAATTTTTCATATACACTGCTATAATAAAATATTTCAAAAATACCCCCCAACAAATAGCTAAACCAAACAGAGCCCTTGTTATTTGAGCCCAATGGATACCCAAGTATTTCCCAAGTATTCCCATCAATTAATGGGTACAATTGGGATTTGTCCCATTTTAAACCCAATATCAAAATCCAATACCCATCCCGCCCAAAGTCCCCATGGGCATGGGTAACCCATTGGGACTTGGGACAAATTGCCACCTCTACGACAAAGTTATTTGAAACATTATTAATTTTTAATTGGAATAGTAGTTTCAACTTACAACACGCCAATAATGACAATGATTCTAGATGATAATCTTAAGAACCAAATTCTAGATGACTATTTTAGTTTCGTGGGTGCTGTTGGCCTTATATTGTATTGCTGTAATTTAAGACACTCATCGAATGGTGAGTGAGGGAAAGCTTGTTGCCATGCACATCCCAATTATTTGGTCAATGTCTATGCCTCTAAAGATAAAGCTCGTAAATACATTGTCAACCAATAATGATCATTTTAGCTATAGATCCAAAGAAGCATAAGAAAAAGGCATATTGTTACAATGATCCCGTAGCAATGATTAATTTCTAGAAAGTTATTTAGTCCATCAAAATGCAAAATTGTAGACACCAATAGTTCGTAACTACACCAATTTTTGTCTTTAAAATTTTTTTTTTAAAAAAAACAGTTGTTGAAAACAAATATACACAGGTTATTAGATAATATCTTCTAACGTTTCCGGAAAAAAAAAAAATTAGATAATATACTAGATAGACATTTGTAAACATGTGATATATACACACACAGGGTGATACACATGTGTGTTTGTAAACTATATATACATGTACGTTAGAATTTAGACACCATTGTCGAACTAAAAGCTGGTCATTGTCCAATCAATTGGAGATCGATCATGAAGGTCAAAAAATCTGCTTTACTCCAGATCACTCTTGTCACACTGGTCACAAGTTTTAACTGGATTTGTTCAGATGGTGTCCACAATCAAAGAAAAGCAAATTTTATTTCATATTCATAGGCAGCTGAATGGAGCCTAAAAATCACATTTTCAGACGTTCAAACTGTTCCAACTGAAGAAAAACTTCAGGTACTAATACTACTGCAAATCAGAAAACAACTTGGTAGAGGGACCTGCAAGGTAATCACCGATAAGTAATCAACCTTTACGAATAAAGACTCGAACATCGAAGACGTCTCTGAAACATTTAATGCAGCAACAGACTTTTGATCCAAATGCATTGAACTATATATAAGCCTATAGTTTTAGCCCAGATGCATCAAACTTTTGTTGAGTAATAGAATTTAGCCGAGCTACCATCTTAGCATTCAGAAATTTCATCCAGTCCCCAACCTCACCTCGCCTGAAGAAGGCCTTATTTTCTTCACCAGAAGACAACTTCCCACTCTTGTTCACCTCCAAGTTGCTCAACTTATCAAAGCTACAAAGGTCAATGATTCCCTCCAGGAGTCCTGATGCTTCCTCCTCAGTAGAAAACGGATACCCCAAGAAGTCAGATATTTTCTTCAACTGGGAAGTGGGCTTTTCTTTCAAATCCTCGTACTTCAAGAAAAGAACCTTATCCGGGTTTTTCAAGCTTTCTTTCCAGTAACCTAAAACATGGTCCCAAAAGGGTCCATACGCGCTTACTCCCTTACAGAACCTGTCGAAAACATCTTCAAGTGAATTACTTTCCATGTTCTCAAGCCTCAGCTTGTTCGCGAAATGCCACAGGGATACAAAGGTATCCTTAGGATCTCGGCAGAGATAAACAATCTTGCAGGGACAATCATGCACGGATTGTGGCAATGAAACTAATGGCAAATGAGTGGCGAAAAGTCTAGGGCTAGTGAAGGAAGAGAGGTCAGGAGTTTGGTTCTCGACATAGATCTTTGAATCCAGATAAGGAACAAGCTCATGAGGGCTATGCATGAGCAATGGATGCTGTTCCATAAAAGAACACTGCATGCGGTTAACTAAAGCGAATAGAAGGGCTTTCAGCCATGTAGTCCCGGATTTGGGAGTAGTGACGAGGAAAATGTCAGAATCTTGGGCTTCAAAGTGTTTTTGACATGCAATGACACCTTGAAGCTGCCGGGCGGAGTGCCAAAAACCTCGGTATTGGTAAAGATAAGATGAAACCCATCCTTTCTCTTTGGGTAGAGAAGGCAGCAACTCCTCACATTCTTGAGTCAGTTTATCATCTTGTAAGTACTTTGGAGGAAGGGGAGTACTACTAGTCTCGGTATGTAGAGGCATGGTTTATGATTTTGATTTGTGAAGTTGTGAGAGAATATGGAAATCGTAGAGGGTTTATTCAAGATGGTGTGTGATGATGGATGATGTACATATAAAGGACTACCATTACCAGTTATTACAATTAACAAGTCTGAACATAGACAGGGACAATATACCTGTAAACAGGGACAATATAACTCAAATGTACATGTAAGTGGGGTCTTGGAATCTTGGCCAACAGCCAAGATTTAGGTACTGAGGTGGAGATGAAGAACGTATAACAAATTCAAACATAATCCGATATAAAAAAAAAGATTGCGTGCGCCGGCCCGCACATATGGACGGATATAGCTAATTAAGCAGCAGGTGTATGTTTCGTGTACCATGCGGTAGCATTTTTGTTATTAAACCAGATTTAGCATAAATAAAAGCGGGAAAGTTTGTATTTGCTTCCACGAGAGACCATCCGTTTCAATACTATTAATTCCACAGTTTTCTTTCTTTTTTGTTTATCTGCTAAAACCAAATTTATATACCAAAAATTATAGACCAAATTCAACCTTTTGGCTTCAAAATCATGTTCTTATATATATATAGCAAATTGTTATTTTAATGGGGGTAAAGTCTCATGAATGATTAAACTACTAGATGCAAGACAGCTCATAATTTTTCTTGGTTCAAGAAATAGCTTCTAGTTTTGATCTTAATAAAAGTTGTCTCTTGTTGTCTCATACTCAAAACTCGACAAAAAATAATAATAATAATAATAATGAAAGTACGATTGACAGAAATAAAACTCAAAACTTAAGCAAAATTGAAAAATCTTTTCCTTCTTTTTCATTTTCTTTTCCTCAAAAAAAGGTTAAGTTGTTATTGGCACCTTGCGTTTTTATATTGACATGTAATTAATTAATTGAACCCATTCCTCTCTAGAGGTGTCGCCTGCTAGCACAAGCAGTTGAGGTGTCGCACTCCACGTTACTGTGTCTGCCTGGCATCTGCCATGGGGACTTGGGTTTTCTCCAATAAATTTTCTTTTCATTTTTCACGATTTTCATTTTTCACGACATACATTTGAATGGATGGCATGCATTTTCATTTATTAGAAAGGGATATAATCATTTTAAGTTTAATTAATCCTAACTCTTGTTAATAATTGAAAACATATATCATACATCCAAATGTGTATCGTGAAAAAATGAAGAAAGAATTTAGCAGGAACTGAAGATTAGAGAAGCAGAGAAGTTCTAACCGCTGCCATCAAGAAATGTTTTACTCAAGGATCTGAAGATGCGACTGTTGACGTGTTGGTGATTTCGAATAGGTTCCCACTCTCGACCGTTCCTATTGTATCAAGATAAAAATGCAGTTTTGGTACCTAAACTTTGACGCACAAGTGGTTTTAGTTCCCAGATTTTGGACGAAAACAAATTTGGTACCCGAACTTTCAAATTTTTAGTACATTAAGTACCCTTGACGATTTTTTTTCAAATTGTTACCGAAAAAAGCCATATGACAGTCACGTGTCCGGCCACAATTGTATAACAAAAAGGCCCAAAAAACGTCAAATGCCATTACAATACTAAGTATTAAATTTAAGGACTAATAGCGTAATAAATAAAAAATTCAAGGACGAAATAACATGTCAACGAAACCCAAGAGCCGATACAAATGAGCTCCAATTCTAGACAAATTTTGTGACTTAATTCTTAGATTAGTGTACTGGAATTGGAGCTTATTTGTATCGGTTCTTGGGTTTTGTTGATTCATGTGATATTATTTAGTCCTTGAATTTTTTCTTTATTACGCTATTAGTCCTTAAATTTAATACTTAGTATTAGAATGGCATTTGACATTTTTTGGGCTTTTTTTTATACAATTGTGGCCGGACACGTGACTGTCATATGGCTTTTTTCGGTAACAATTTGAGAAAAAATCGTCAAGGGTACTTAATGTGTTCAAAATTTGAAAGTTCGGGTACCAAATTTGTTTGGGATAATTTCAGAAACCTCCCCTGAGGTTTCTGACACTTTCACTGACATCCCCTGAGGTTCTCAAAATTTCACTTACCTCCCTTGCTTTTGATTTTGTGGTAACAATCCAGTCCAAATCAGATTAAAATATTATTTTCATGTGTGAGAAGGTATTTTTATTCCATAGCTACCCTTTGCAGAAGTTGTATTAGTAGAAGATTCAAAGAAGAATAAATGATTTGGACTAATTAGTAAAGTTGAGGGGGGGTAAGTGCAATACAAAAAATTGCATGCACCAGATGTGCCATGCAACAGTTATTTGGCAGATTTTGCAACGGCTAGCTGCAAATTGCAACGGCCAGAAGGTTTGCTGTTTCAGTAGCAATAGCATATAAAGCAAAGCAACTTAACTACCTCTGAGGTTTCAAGCTATTAACATTCTTTGCTACTAATTTGGAGTGATAACAAGTGCATTTGCTGTGCTACAATTAGAGCTCTGAGTAAAAAGTTTTAGCTGCAACCATGGCCTCTTCAAGCCATAGGGGAGAATCATGGAATTCACCTACATCTTTCTCCATTAAAAACAGGTTTTGCCGCTGTAATCGCAAAGCAACCGTAATGATATCAGAGAGTGAAAGGAATCCAGACAAGTTGTATTTCTATTGAGAAATTTCCAACTTTGTGATGAATTTTAAAAAAATTCTACAAAAGGGGTGATTTTGGGTTTAATTTCCGTCAGGGGGGTCTTCGCATTTGTGAATTTCACAAATGCGAGCTTACAAGAGCTCGCATTCGTGGAATGCGAGCTCTGGTTATTGAGCTCGCATTCCACGAATGCGAGCTCTTCTCAATTTTTTTTTTCCTTTTTTAAGAGCTAGGGAATTATTTCTAGGAAGCAAATGCGAGCTCTTATCTTTTTTATTTTGGTATTTTTTGAGAGGTAGGGAATTATTTGCAGAAAGCTTCTAATTTTTGTTTTAAAAAATGTTGCAAATATTTAAAATTTTGCAAATAGCTCGCATTTGTTAAATTTGACCTGCAAAAATTGTATTTAACTTTTTTGTTAGATTTCGCATTTATAAGTATGACTTGTAGAAAATTAGATTCAAATTTAGATGTATTAGGGTTTTAAAAATATTATATAAGTGATAAAAATTTTATAAATTGTAAAAATAAAATCAAACTGCTTGGATAATTAAATGTTATATTTGCATAAGAAATAATACAATAATCATAATAATGATAATACAATAATATTGGTGTAATAAAACTGCCATTAATTTAAATATTTACTTATAATGCCCAAAGAGCCTAATTACCAATTTTTTCTTCTCGCGCTCAAATATAACATTAACCCGCATGCGAGCTAACCTTGAAATAGAAAAAACACAGAATCCCGCTTGCGGGTTTCAGGAGTATTCGGATATTCTCATATGCACCTATGCAAATCGAACCAACCGGATATCTTATCCGTATCCCATTTTTTTAAATAAAAATCTTATAAATTTGAAAAATAAAATCAAATTTAGATGTATTAGGGTTTTAAAAATATTATATAAGTGATAAAAATTTTATAAATTGTAAAAATAAAATCAAATTTAAATAATTAAATGTTATATTTGCATAAGAAATAATACAATAATCATAATAATGATAATACAATAATATTGGTGTAATAAAACTGCCATTAATTTAAATATTTACTTATAATGCCCAAAGAGCCTAATTACCAATTTTTTCTTCTCGCGCTCAAATATAACATTAACCCGCATGCGAGCTAACCTTGAAATAGAAAAAACACAGAATCCCGCTTGCGGGTTTCAGGAGTATTCGGATATTCTCATATGCACCTATGCAAATCGAACCAACCGGATATCTTATCCGTATCCCATTTTTTTAAATAAAAATCTTATAAATTTGAAAAATAAAATCAAATTTAGATGTATTAGGGTTTTAAAAATATTATATAAGTGATAAAAATTTTATAAATTGTAAAAATAAAATCAAATTTAAATAATTAAATGTTATATTTGCATAAGAAATAATACAATAATCATAATAATGATAATACAATAATATTGGTGTAATAAAACTGCCATTAATTTAAATATTTACTTATAATGCCCAAAGAGCCTAATTACCAATTTTTTCTTCTCGCGCTCAAATATAACATTAACCCGCATGCGAGCTAACCTTGAAATAGAAAAAACACATAATCCCGCTTGCGGGTTTCAACGTTATTCTGCGCTTCGTGTGTTTGCTTTTGTTTTGCTTTTGTCTTTTTTTTTCGAAATGGAGGGTTGGCGGTGGAGCTTAGTACGAGAGCTCACTGAACTCTAATAGGTTTCTAATTAGGTTTCTAATAAAGACTTCGTTCGATATGTGATATTTCAGCCGAACTTCGAATCCATGGCACTTATTACGCGCTTAAGCCACCTGTCCACATTAGCAATCAAATGGCTTGATATCAAGAATTCCACAAAGGTAAATTACCTAATAACCTTGCAAAATAGGCTATCCATCTTCCTTGAGTTCATATAAAAACATTATCCTAAATACCAAAAAGGACAAGCTTGAATTCCCAATCCCACCTGTGTACATAAATTGTTCTTATTTGATTGAACTTCTTGTCTTGTAACAAATGACTCCACAGACATTTTCTTGCAAAGTACGTAATTTGAAGTCAGGCGTGTAATCTTGCATGACAAGAATAGGTACGTAAAGAATAAGAAAATTCATTATGTAACTTAAACATAAACGGTAGTAATTAACCCCAACTACTTGGGATATATCTGTAATTTTGGCCCTGATGACGTCAGAAAAGGGGCCCAATTTTTTATCAAGGGAGGTAAGTGAAATTTTGAGAACCTCAGGGGATGTCAGTGAAAGTGTCAGAAACCTCAGGGGAGGTTTCTGAAATTATCCCAATTTGTTTTCATCAAAAATTTGAGGACTAAAACCGTTCGTGCGTCAAAATTTAGGTACCAAAACTACATTTTTGGCCGGACACGTGACTGTCACATGACTTTTTCCGGTAACAATTTGGGAAAAAACCGCCAAGGGTACTGAATGTGCTCAAAATTTGAAAGTTTAGATACCAAATTTGTTTTCATCTAAAATTTGGGGACTAAAACCACTCGTGTGTCAAAGTTTAAGTACCAAAATTGCATTTTTCTCTTGTATCAATTACACTACCATATGAAAACATGCATAATTACGTGGGCATTCACATCCTATAGTTGCCCTATTAATTGATCATTTCCCAGTAATCAAAGCAATAATCCATTGATGATCTAATTTGGATACAGTTCCTCAACAAGCTAAGGAAAATTCATTCCCATTTTTCTCTTCTTACACTTCTTCTGTGTGGCAATGAATGCAGCACCTGGTTGGAGCATTGAAAAGAGGGATACAGACAGCTGACTTGACTTCTTGTTGGAAAGTTTTTGATTCTCCATCTGATTGGCATTGAAAAGCAACTCTAATAAGGGTATAATTAAATTGCCAAAGCAACAGTTCACAATCAGCTAGGAGAAAAGAGACTTGAAGAGACTGATTCTTGATCGAATAATTAATTATAACCAATCCGTAGTATCTGGAATATGCGTCCAAAAGTAACTGCAGATAGAGCAGAGGACAAACTTGGCAAAGCTCTGGGAGATGCATCATCACTTCATTGTTCAAAATCAGGCAAGCCAATCAGAGAATAACTGGAATCAGCAGATCCAACAAGTGGGATATACTCCGATCCTCTAACATGAACGCTAAAGCATGCTGCAGAAATATTAAACAAGTCAGAGATTCGTCCAAAAGGAATACAAATTACCACCAAAAGTGATTCCTTCTCCAAGTCGAACTCATCCAGAAAAAATCAAGTTACTTCACATGCAGAGAGACAAACAAAATATTGGCATACTTCAACCTTAGCAAAAGCACTTGAGACTAAGATCTCACTTCACTATTCAGCTAATTTAGTTTGACAACCATGTGAAACAGAGAAAGAGGAGCTTAGAATTTTTTTGGAGATAACACCAAAAAAAAAAAAACTTTATAAGTAGGATACTATAGAAATTGAGATGATCTAAAGAAACTTATGCCGCACACCAGCACCATGATGGGCTGTTTCCTTTCATTTTTCTTACATGCAATAATCAGATATGGCTAGCACATGGTCCAGTATAAAAACTATTCTGAACCAAGAGACTAAACCTGCTAACTATAAAGTAAGATGTCGACTGCCCTGTGATGAGGCCACAGGTTATCCTGTACAGGGTAAATATTCCACCTACTCAACTGAAACCTTGCAAATCATTTTTTCGACTCGGAACCATTTTAAGACAGAAATTCTCTAGGCCCTATTGGGCACAAAAAAAGTCTGGTAGAAATAGTTTATTCAGGAGTCCCTGAGGGTATAATCATAATAGTTATGTCAACTGTAACCAAGCTCTACTTTTCTCAGCAATTAGTACTCCGCTAGTAGATCTATTGCCAGAATTGAAAAAAAAAAAATGTAAACGTTTAGATAAATAACAACAAGAAGCAATACGTAACCATTTTCTATTTTCATAACACTTTGGAGCATTGTGTCCATCTTCATTTTCATGTCTGAGCTTTCATCCATTTCCGGAGCAAGAACAGTCAGTTTCCTATAGATTTCACGCACAAATTTGCATATCTTCTCAGCATATTCAAGTTCACCGTCTGATATTCTACCAATTGCCAACCTCATTAACTCTCCCGTCAAGTCTGCAAGCTAGGAGAGAGAAAATTTTTTTTAGAATAATGAATTAATATTTATGAAAAGAGGTAGCTATAATTTAACCTATACATCTGAGTATGATCCAGTATAACAAAACACTAGGTTAGATATCAAGCAGAAACAAGGTACAACTTTATCACCTCCGTCAAATAAAATTTAACCCATTCAGAAGGGATTTATTCCTTTTCACAAGATGTGCTGCAATTGACAAATTTGCAGAAATGGCAGAAATTTCACCCATCTAAATGAAAAGGGTTATTAAACATACATAACAAGCTCAAGGCAATACCCCCAAGAGATAGTCTAGAATGTTAATCTGCAAAGGTTCATGCGATGGATCACTCAGTGGTAGCAAGCTAGCATTGATCTCATCGAGTATTAAAAGAGTCCCAGTCTTGCAAAAGTTACAGAGTGTTGCAGCTTCAATATACTCCTGGACCTATAATATTGTGAAGAAGGAACTGACATCAGAAGTATTTTTTTTCTAGAGTCTAGGCAAATAGAAAGATTTAAAAAGCACAACCCCAGGAGAGTATGCTCGTCGTAGCTTCCAGAAATCAGTCCCCTGTAGTTCCTGTACGAGTCGCGATACATGCTGATCCTTCACTGCTGCAAGATCTTTTTCTGCTTTTTCAAGAACTTCCTTTTTGTTATGCTTGCTAATCCTGTTTATGAATATATAAAGCAGGAAAGCATCAAAAACATTGGCAGCTTCAGAGTGCACGAACTAGCAAACTATAAGTAAAGCAATCAGGCCATATTAGTTCAAAACCAAACTAAAAATTGCATTTGAAAATACCAAAAAAGTAAAGAACACAGTCAAAATTGTCCAATCTGTTGTCTCCAGAAATATATTTCCAAGGAAGATAATGATTTTGAACAAGGACAGACAGCAGGTAAATGGATTCCACTCCCACCAGAGACAACGAATGCCTAAAGGCAAATTATACCGAGTTTGGTTCACTAATCTTCCTCACCTGTGGACCTGAAATATAACCTTCTTGCTATTCATAGTGATATCCCGACTTGCTTTCACAACCCTTTCTCTTTTCTCATTCTACAGCAAATAAATTGGCAGATTAAACATTGAGAGATGGGAATTATTTTCGTTTGTCAGAAAGGAAAATAGATCATACAAAACAGCTAATCTCTAGCAATGTACAAGGTCTTTACAATGCAAGTGATACCATATAGACATTTGGGCACCAGAAACTCATGCTTGTTTAGCAGTTTTAAATTAAAAATCAAGCCAAAAGGCAATTAAAGCATGAGGAACAGAATCTTCAGCTAAGAAATTGCTCATAACTATATTTTATTGCTCTACTAGGAAGCACCAAATGTTGTGTAGAGCATCGCACATAAAGAGACACAAATTTAGAAAACAAAAAACAGTAGTAACAGATGACAGTATTAGCTATCAACAAAATCACAAAATTGTAACATTCTTTTTCCCAATGTTATGCTAACAAGACACAACAACGCATATTCTACATTAGTACCTACATTTTTCATCTATGAGAAGAGTCATTAAACCTCATGGCCGACTTGCACATTCTCACATTCACATCTTTCGGGCCACACGGAATAAAAAATTAGCCTTTCTATATCCCCGGGCCCCAGATTGTGCATTGCAGTACTGAGAGTTAATCATTTACTAGTCCTAACAACCTTGCTGGTACAAGTCACATGAATACAGACCTTCCACTTAATGAAGACATGTCTTCCTCAATTCCCACCCTAAGACCCAACAACTCGTTTAAAACTCGTTGATGATAATAACATAAAACCGGTACTAAAAGTAGTTACTAGCATTGGCTTCCACTATTGCTAAATCAAAATTAAAAAAGAAACGGAAAAATACATGATAGGGAAAAAACTCGAATTAAGCAAGCAATGCATATTATGCAGTGTTGTCTTGGGTTTCCAATTTTTCTTCTTGTTCATAATGCGAATCAAAGACTTTAAGCAAAATAATAACAACCCTTTTGCTAGATTCTCCTTCTAACACAACCCAAGCTTTCAATTCAACTAAACTAAATAGAAAGGGGAAACAAAAAACCAGTAAAGATTAAAATTTTTAATCCTGTTTCGCCATTTTCCAGCCATTCAACGCCCCTCCTCTCCTCTTATTCTTCTTAACCACATTACCAAACCAAAAGTTCAATCACAATAACAGAAAACCCATGTAGTAAATCGTTGTTCTAACAACTCCAAAATCCAAACTTGCAAGGAAAACAATACTTCCCATACAGTCACATTGAAAAACAGTAGAAGCATGAAGCTTACGAGGTCATTAAGGTACTGGGCATAGTTAGAGAAGGCGTTTTTCATCTGAGAAGAAGAAGAAGAAGAAGACTCAGAGTCAGCCCCAGCCGTGGAGCTCATGACGCTGATGGTTCTTGCCCTTTTGACACCGCCACCCAAAGTACTACTATCGGCGACTGTTTAATGATGAAAAAGAAAACAAAGGGCTTAATTGCATTTTCTTATGTTGTAAATAAAGGATTGGTATATGGGTTAAAGAGAGGGATCATAATAGTAGAAGAGTAGTAAGAATAAAAACTTACACTGGTGGAAGCGCTGTGGTTTTGGAGCCATCGTCAGAAGAAGAAGAGTTCTGGAAATTTTGTGCAGAGTGAAGGAGGAAGATTGTAACATGTGTCCGGCTGCTTCTGCCGCTGATTGTAAAACATGTACCCTCTCCAGAGCAGACACCTTATAGTATCATGTAATTGCACTGTCGTATTCTCCTTGGGCTTTTTTTGGTTTTTTTCTTTTTTCTTTATTTGGTCTATACTATTTGGATGTTATTTAGGGAAAAAAATTTTCAATCCTTTTTTCAAACATGTATCCTAATTAATTTTTTTATCTCACATGTAACATACTAAATAACTTTTCTAATAGGTATTCGAGTAATGTTTTCTCCTGAGTTAGTATCTAATTATGCTCAATTACTCGTATTTCATTAGTTTTATCGAAGAGTTTATGAAAAATTATACCCATAGTAATAAAAAACTTCAAAATCAGATGTTATTTAAAGTTTAAATCGTTGGGAATGACCCCCCAAAAAAAAAAAAAACTCATCAAAGACACCTGATTTTGTCCGTCGTGGAAATTAATTGCTACGTAAATTATGTAAAACCAAACAAACCTTCTTTGTCTCCATATGTTCTGCGTTCAGAATCTGTTGTAAGATTTCATAGATGACGGATGCGCAACAGTTGCTGTGGTGTAGTGGTTATCACGTCAGTCTTACACACTGAAGGTCTCCAGTTCGATCCTGGGCAGCAACATTTTTGAGTATTGTTTTTCTATGCCAATTTTTAGTATAACCACGCTTTCACCTGTTTCAACCTTCATCAAAGGCAAAGCCACGTTTCTTTTATTTCCCCTTCCTGCACAATTGTTCTCCCCTCCCCACTTCTTCAACTTCAATCCCATTGGCGCCGCCAGTCAAAAGGTCAAAATCAGTATGTCACCAATTCTGGTGCCACGCCAAAACCCACCGCCCACCGCTTGAGGGAAAGTGCGAAAAGCCGAAAACCGATAAATAGCCAAGAAAAAAGCCAAAAAAGGGACAAGAAGGAAGAACTCAAGGAAGAGAAAAGAAACTATTAAAAATGGTCACTTTGGTGGTGGCAACAACTCTTGATCCAGCCTCCATCAACCCGGCCAAGGCCCTTCTGACCATGCCCGGTTGGCATCACCCTGGCCTCGTATTTGATGGAATCAGAAGCTTCATCAATGGAGATAAATTAAGGTTGTTGGAGCATGACAAGAGCATAATTGCGGAGGATGATTTGGACCAACGTTGGGAAAACGCTACTGGTGAAAGAGTTGATGAGATCATATTCCTTAGCAAACATACTGCTGTTTCCAACCTCCCCGCCCTCACCATCCACCCAATTGGTACCTTCTTTTTTTATTATTGTTTTTTAATCCTTTTTGAGGCCCCAGATGGTATCTTTTTACTGTATGTAAGCATCTTGGATATTGGGGCGATAGATTTGCATGCCAATTTTGTATGATTCTTAAAAGTGTTTTGTTAATTAATCAATTTAATAGCTGCCGATGAGTAACTGGGATTTTGCATGTGGAATTTGGGATGTCAGGTTTTGCATGCATGGTGATTTTGTATGAACTGATTGATTGAGTATGGTTTGGTGCTTCAGAGGTGCCCATGTAGTTGTGCTGATATTAAATATTTGGAATTTTGCAATTGAAATTCTTTGATGTAAGAGTTTTTTTTTTCTCTGTTAATACTTTCAGGTGGGAGTAGTGGAGTATAATTTGTCTCTTTGGTCAATTTTATAGATTCCCATGTTGTTGAATGCTATCTGTAAAGCGTTTAGTCCTTATCTGTAGTTGTTATGTGTTCATTAGGAATACCACATTTGAAAGAGGGGGATGAAGCACCACAAGGAGGGAGACCAGGATGGGCAGCGCCACCGAGTCCTCGGATGGGGCAATGGCTGATTCTTTTGAAGAAAATTGCTCAATCTCATAATTTGATTCCTGAATTTGAGGTAGTTCCATGTTTTTGAAATTTTTTAAATGGCATTAACTTGCTTTTTTTTTTTCTTTTGAAAGAGTATCAGAAGAGTTCATATTTTTCTCTTCGAAATGTGAGTTCGATAAGTTCACTTTATATTCTTAATGCTGAGAGGATTGTGCATTGTTGAGTATTTTACAGTTTAACTCAAGCTATTTCTTCATGTTAGTGTAGATTACTTTGGAAGCTACTCATCATGGGCCTGTGACAAGTAAACCTACAATGTTCATTGAAATTGGTATGTTTTGAAGGAGCTTCGGTTTACAATCGATTTGTTTTTTCTAAGTCAACCATTCATGTCTAGTGATTTTATTATGACCTTGCCTACCCTAGCTTAACATCTCATACATTAGGTTCAAAAATATGTGGAGACTTTTTAACATTGTAGACAGAGTAGTCGATGGTAGTCATTGTTAAAATTTGTTGCAACTTACATTTATTTTCATGAGGGATGAAAGTACATAGGTTGATGTTGCTTCTTTTTACCCTCTGCTATCTTACTTCTTTTCTGTATGCTGGTGTGCCTGTGTCAGTTTCTGTCAAGTCGTTTATCCTGCACATTAGTGGTAGTCAATTTCTCGTAAACATGGCTAAAGAGTTTCTTCTATTTGAAATAGGTAGCACAGAAGACTATTGGAAGAGAGAGGATGCAGCTCAAGTGATTGCTCTAGTTGAGTATACATATTTGGCTTCTATCTTGCATTGATAGTTGCATGTTTAAAGTTTGGCGAGGTTTTTGGAAAAAATGAATTGTTATTTGATTGCAAAATTCAGTAGCAATGTGTTTATCAATACATCTGTGTCTGTTTTCACAGTTGATAATTTCACTTTCATACATTAGCATCCCTGCTTCAACATGAAGGTCTCCCATAGTTTTTTTTTCTTTAAATTTGTAAAGCCATGGAGAAAGTCAAGTAGCATCTGATGGAATGTCTCAAGATACATGAGTTTGCTGTGTGCTGTATCTCTTCTCATTTTATATAGATGCATGTACTTTTACTTTGTTATGTGAATTTATCTCGCTGGATCCTACTAAGTCATAAGTTTCCTCTTTGCAGTGAATAATTCCTTCAATTTCAAATGATATTTTGGTCTGTTTAGGAGTTGTACTTGCTAGGTTTTTCCCTAATGAGTTGTTTTGCTGTGCATGAAGCTAGTTTGGGAAGGACTGGGATTTGGAGAAGAAGCTTCTATTGGGAATTGGAGCAGGTATAGTTGCAGGAAAAGGCCAACTTTCTTTAATTATGTTCTTAAAGTAACTTTGAGCCATTGGCCTCTGATCCTGTACTTTAATTGCTTTTATCAAAACTTAGTATCTTCCTGCCGTCTATTTGTAATGATACTAGTTTGATGCTACTATTCTTCATTTGTTTCTGGATCACCTCCACTTGCTTTCTCTCTGCTAATATTTTATCATGTTAAATGGCAGTTGGTAATTTTGTCATCGGGTTCTTTAATAGTCATGTGATTTTTCATGTTGCAGCAAGAGTGAAAGGAAAAAAGTCCTTCTTGGCATTGGTGGAGGGCATTATGTACCAAGACATATGGATATAATATTGTAAGTCAAATATTTCCTATTGCAGCTTAATTCTCAGGAAAGCATTCTTGTTGTATTAGGACATGTTTATTTCATACCTTGTTTGCGTGCATTTTGGTGGATATATTCTCACCTATTAACAGGATTAAGCTAACTCCAGATCTATGCTGAATATAAACTTGTCTAGTATGTTGAACAGCACTCATCCTTCTTGGAATACTGGTGAAACCTTTTATCTACCGTGTGCCAGTATGAATTTGGCGGTTCTAAGGCAATCAAAAAAGTGTAGCACACATCAGACTGGCCTTACTGAAAACTTTACTCTTAAGTCATGATGATAGTTTAAACATCTTCCGGTTTATTTCTGTGGTTTCCATGATCTAGAATCCTACATACTCATGCGGGTTCTTTTATATGCTTTTTCTGATACAAGATGGATATTTGATTAAATACAGCGGAGCATTTATTCAGATGGTTTCTGCTGATTGTGTACTCACAGGAAAGATGGTGCCTGGGTGGGCCATCTTCTATCCGGATATTCCTTGCCAATGGAAGATCCTGGCCAATCAAAAGGAAAACCTAGAGCTGAAGATATAGGAGGCACTTGGAAACAAGCCATCAAAGTTGCTTTTGATGCTACTGAAGCCGCTTTCCCTGGTGGGGAAATTTTGGCACATCTTGATCAAAAGTAAGTATACATGTGAAAGGATTCTCCTATTTCAATTACACACTTATTGATTCCAAGATACCATACTCTAGCCTGTTGTAATCTCTGAAAAACTTGTGATGCATCTCTCTAACTAGTCAACAGTTAATAAAGACTATCAAACTCTTGCTGGTCACGTTCTCTCTCATGTGCTTTTCCTATCCTATTCAAGGATAACAGGATTCAATTTTAGACTGAAGCAGTGGATTGTGCATGTTTATGGGATTCAGTTATTGTCTCAAGGCTTGAAATTATTACTGAAGGGGGACTTTCTCAGACCTAGTTAGCGCTCAAGTTTTGGGGTTCAACTTTGTTAAGCAATCCATCACGCTAAGTTACAATACCAGATCATAAACCACCCATTTTCATAGTAGTGACTGAAACCCTTTTCAAATTATAATTGGTATGTATGTTCTGCTAGCTTTGGTTGTGACATAACAAATCACTATTTTTCAAATCTTCACTTAATACTGGATTCTAATCAAAAGGTACATTCAATTACAGAACTATGGCATGTAGTGCATGAAGAAGAGTGTATTATGAAGGCAATTTAAATGACAAAAGATCTGTAATAGGAAAAGGCCTCAGCAGGAGGAGAAGACTAACAAATTCTAAGTTCGTTCTTTGTTGGAAGAATGTTAATATCTATTAATGCGTTCTTATGCTGTCAGGACCAATGAATAGGTGCAAAGACATTGGATAAATATCTTTGATAGACTGCTGATTTGCATGATCCTCAATAAGAGTCCTATTCTGGTAACTTATGGTTCCACATGATTTAGGAAGTCAAGTCGGTTTCGCCATATCTTTTACCAGTTTCTTCTGAGATTCCTGTAAATGAGGCTACGGTGGATATTGGTCAATGTTGAACTATTGAATTGATGAGAATTCCAAAGTGGCTTTTTTTTATTTATTTATCGCATTCCAGTTACATTTCTGCTGCTTATGTTTGTTTAGTTTACCTTGCCAATTGGACCAACATCAATCATTTATTGGCTGCAGGAGTTTTAAGAGCTGGCAAAAGAATGCCATTATTGAATTTTTAGGTCAGCAGAACATAAAAGTTGGCAAGCCTGCTGATTTTCACTGATTTTGAAGATTGCAGTCAACTACATTGGATTTGGATTTCCTCTTATATTGAGCTTCCTCAACCCCCTGGCCGAGTATCATCATCCCACTCAAAGTACAAACGACAGACTACGGGACCATGTTGATGCATTCTAGAAGTGTAGTATCTCTATTCTTGCATTTTTCCCCATAAGCTGATTCTTTTGCGTAGAATCATGTTATCAAATGTTATAGTACGCTAGATATAGTAATTAGCTCTGAAGTGTAATAGCGGAATACTGGGAATATGAGAGAATTTTGTTGACCAATAATCCTACTTTTACATGAGCAACCTGTTTAGAAGCAATTGGATTCTTCTTTCTTTTGGATGGCATGTATTTTCAGCATCATTCAGAAATTTACATCATAAAAATTACAGGAGCAGTGATTTTCATGTAGAGTGGCAGTGTCACTTTTTCTTCTTCTTCTATTTTCAAACACTGTCTGACTCTGCAGGAGTAAATTTCTGGTTCAATGATGATACGAGCAATTAGTTCTGTACTTCTGCAATGAAGAAATCATGATTAACCATCCCACTAATTGCTCCAATCATCCTGCTTTTTCACAAATTTCAACACTGAATTGACCATTTTCACCTAATCATTCTCACAGAAGATGTGCAGTATCCAAATGCCAACCTAACGTCTGTGGGGGCACGTCATGCAAAGCCCCTTTGGATTTAATATTGAGTACTGAAAACCATGGTCAAACATCAACATGCTGTATCATGCCTCCTGAACACTACTATTTGCTTCCTTCATCAAGCAAATCATCATATTCTGTTGTAGGTTAATTTTAATCTAAGGTTGTTTCAAGTTGGACCCTTTCTCCTTCCCCCTTGTAAGATTTAGAATCTCTCTCGAACCCAAAAAAAAAAAAAAAAAAAAAAAAGTGTACGCTATATGAATTCCATGAATTGTTAACTTCACCAAGGGGGCTGGCTGATTTTTTTTCCCATTTTTGTAAATGTTTGTTGGAGAACATATTTGGTAATTCTTCAAACTCCTAATGATTTCGTCCAATTTACCAAACACGACTAGAGTATTAGTAGGAAGCTATCTTTTCAGACCTGTAAATTAGCATTGATTCTTATTAGTTCATTTCTAATGATTCGTGTAATCAAGCACTCCCAGTTTGTCTCCAGAAACAAACACCAAATCTCTCTCTGTTGTTCTGTGTGATATGACAAGAAAAGAAAAATCCAGGATTTTTCCAATTCTGGATAATGAATGAACATATCTGGTTCAATGAACTAAACCCACATACATCTATTTTAAATTCACCCCTTCGATACACTAATCACTTCTGCAGTTAGTACTAGAAGTTGCCCAATATGTGTATTTTTTTTTTCTTGGTCAAAATCCAATGTGTGTGTTTAGAATTGCATAATAGTGTGGGTGCTAGCATCTCCCAATGTGTCTAGTAACATGGTGAAAATAATTAAGAGAAACACTTGATGGACTGTAGTAATAACAATTGAAGTTCAATGTAGGAGTAAATCTTATATACACTATCAGTGTATATATTATCACGGTTGGATGAATGACACATGAGCAAAATTTGAATTTTAAATTGCCACTTTCTCTCTTTTTTTAATGGCAAACCCATACACAGGAGTGGTAAATGTTAATTGCTGCGGCATATTAATTTTAGGAAAATAAATATTAATTGCATTGTCCTTTTTTGTTAATCACACTCTTATTATCATTTTTATCATAAGGGTTTTATTTATTAGATTATATAATAAAACAAATAATGAGAGTGCGATTAAAATATTTCAAGTTTTGTTTCCGCAAGAATTTTTATTGAAATGACAAAACTATCCCTTCAATTGACTTTAGAAAGACAAATTTGACATTCTATCCAAATTTTGCATGATATTAAAATCTTGGATGTGGAATTGACACCTGTTATATCTAATCACGAACCTAGCGTTCTAAGAAGATGCAGTCTTGATTTCCGCCTCTTTATTATTTTCATTTCCTGCTTACTGGTCATCACCTGACCAAAGATGCATGTTTAATGACCTTTAGAATCTCGGCGGATGAGGTCAAACTCACGAATATGCCACCGGCACGGGACAAGGCAACCGTCCTTAAACACCACAACATCTTGTTAACGTTTCGTAATTTCAGATCAACTACTTATACATTCTTACAATAATAAAAGATTGAGATTTTATTACTATTTATATGAATTCCGTACATAATAATTGTGTTTTTGTCACGAAATTACATAATTATTCAAAAAATATTACACCGTTTAGGACGATTGTCCTGTCTGTCTCTGTCCACAGCACCTTTGCATGTCCAAATACTAATACAAATCCCGCTATAACTACGGGTTTTCTTCTAACATGTTTGATTTGGAAGTGAAATAGTTTTCATTCTATTTAAAAATCAATTAGTTTCAAACTCAAACTATAAGCAAGAAATATAATAAGGCACAAGATCTAACGTTTTGAATTTTCATTCAAAGATTCTTATAGTTATCCACCAAATAAATAAGTGGCATTAACTTTTTGTACATTAATAGTGTAGTGATTTTTTTTTATACTAGCAGTTTTTGATGTATATCACACGTGAATGATTTGAATTTCGAATTTGAATTCATATTATATGACATGATCTAAACCTTTTATTGTAAAAAAAAAAAAATTATACACTGACAGTGTATAAAAAAATTATCCAAATAAGTAATAAGTAATAGTATTCATTACTAATTGATAAAGCTGTTAATCGAACCGGGCAGCTCGCGAGCCGAGCTCGACCCGGCTCGATAAGAGCTCGGCTCGGCTCGTTTACAGAGAGAAACGAGCCGAGCTCGAGTTCTAATCAATACTCGTTTAAAACACGAGCCGAGCAAGGCTCGGCTCGTTGAAGCTCGTTAGGCTCGAAAGATAAGGACATTTTCGTCATTTCAATGTGTACGTGGTACTTTAACTAAGTCATCTCCGTGTAGCCCTAATTCTTCTTTTCCTCTTGTGGTCCTTCGTTTTCCCGTCCCATAGCCGTCACCCCGCAGCCGCACTCCAATCCCCGCTGCCTTCATTCTTACGCCGCACCCTGCAGCCGCCATTCTCACCGCCAGCTGCAGCCGCAGCAGCAACGGCCAGGCGCCATCCGCAGCCGCAGCCGCAACGGCCAGGCGCCATCCGCACCCGCACCCGCAGCAGCAACGGCCAGGTGCCTCCTCTGATTTCTGTCAACTCTTTTTCCGTTCCACAGCCGCAGCCGCAGACGCAGCCGCACCCACCGTCACTGACTCACCATACGGAGCACCCTCCATTCTCGCCACCGTCACTGCTCGTGAACCACCCTTTACAGAAATCCCACTCTCTCCCTGTTTGCCTCATTCTTTCAGCTTTTGAGCCAATAATTTTCAAGAAAGACGCACTACTGAAGAAGCATTTGAGAGCTTTAACCCAGAAAATCTTTCAGGTTTAACACGATGTACTCCGAGTGCAGGTTGCAAAGCGCCCCTTAAACTATCATTTTCCTGTCTATCTGTTTTTTTTTTTTTTTTAACACGATGTACTCCGAGTGCAGTTTTTGCTACTACGTTCTAATGTTTACAAAATTAACGGAATTGTGTTTTCATCTAGTTGTTAACAACAGTTTAAATTTGAAGCAATGGTTTTTCTAGAGTGAAGAGGGATATGAAAGCTGGAATTTTCAGCATATACTCACTCGATAATTCCCTCTTTTTTTTTTTTATATATCTTACTAAAAAATATATGAAATTGTGGTGATAAGGGCGCTCAAGTTCCATCCTCGAGATAAAGAAAAAGAACCAATGATTGGACTTGTATGTAGCAGCAGAACACCGGAAACTTAGGATCACTGATTTTTTTTTTTTTTTTTTTTAGTAAGCTATCACTGACATTTTTTGCGAGCTCGAGCTTCGAGCTTAATGAGCTCGGCTCGATTTCAAACTCGAGTTCGAGCCCGAGCTCGAGTTTTTTACCACCACATCGAGTCGAGCTCGAGCGCCTTGTGAAGCTCGAATTAGTAATCGAACGAGCTCGAGCTAGCTCGATTAGGGGTTCGAGTCGAGCTCGATTGTCCTATGCTCGAGCTCGACTCGGCTCGTTTAACAGCTCTACTAATTGATAAGATGTTTGACTTGCAATCAAGAAATTACGAGTTCAAGTCATTAAGAGATAAGTGAAAAATTGCTATTAATTTTAGGAGTGTAAATGAGTATGATCAAGTCGAGTATCCTAATATTCGAGATTCTTTAATTATTTTAACGAATTTAAAATTTTGTTCAAACTCGACTTATTTATTTGTCGAATCAAATTTGAACGAATTTTTTTTTATCGAATTTGAATGTTATCGAATATAAAATACTGTTCAAATTTAATATAACTAATTGACGAACTAAAGTCGAACGAACACTTATCAAACTAATCTCAATTCGAATATCAAATAATTTAATTCATCTTTTAACCATGACTAATTCTCTTTCAAACAAATCCTGGCACCGTAGTGATAACGTGCGCCTGTTTCAAAAGGGGCTAAATCTATGAATCACTCATTCATGATTATAACCGTTGCAGTGCTTTAATTACTGATGGAGACATCGGACTCGCAAATCACACAGGTCTGGTAATTATCTCTGTCTTCATCATCACATTGATAACGTAACACCATTCCTAGGAAAGGCATTAATATTGACCGTACGTTTGTTGCAAAGTGAATTCATCAATTTGTTCAAGGCACTAGAAGTAGAAGGTCAAGAATATCATTAATGAGAGAAATACTTAATGGACCAGGGCTAAAGTTTAGCCAACCAAAATTTTTCACACCCAACAAAAGTTTGTCAACTGATGTGATATGGCGATCCTGATGCAATGCATCAAAAATCGACTCGATGTAGCTGGCAAATCCATATATATATTTGTATCACATTTTCTTGATATAAACTATTTTAGCATCAATTAAATGGCTATTGATCCAAAAAAAAAAAAAGGTATTACTACAATTTCTTTAATCCGATCAATTTGAGTAGGAAGCCCTTTTTTTTTTTTTGCCTTAATTGTCAGACGTAAAATTTCAGCGGAGCTAATTACCATATAGATAAGAAATTAGTGTCCGACAAACTAACTTATTTTGGATGATCTAGAATACTTCGAGCAAACATAAAGTTGAAAACCAAATGAGTATGTAAATCAAGCTTACCTAATTAAGCAATAATTCTGTGAAGGACAAGTGTTTGCGTAGGAAACCAAAGTAAAACCTCTCTCTTTCAAGTCAAACATTCTTAATGAATTCAAACATTTTATACTTTTTTTTTTCTAAATTGATTATTACTATATGGTTTCAATGTGGAAGATATTGCAATTCAAACGTACATTTGATTGAAAGCTAATACTCTTTCCGTTCAATTTTAATAGTCTTGTTTTTCTTTTTCATCCGTTCTAAGTTATAATCAACCTTCCCATTGAAAAATATACTAAATTTTTAACTTCTCTAAAATACTCTTATTTAATATACTTTATTATCAGTAAATATAGGTTACCTTATTTAATACCGTCAACTTATTTAAATACCATCATTATTATTATTATAATTAATGTAAAGGTATAATGATTAATAATACTCCTAATATTAATGTAAGGATATTTTAATAACATACTAGACTAGATGAACTTTTTCAATAAAGTTAATTAATTTTTCTTGACCTGTGTGAGAAAAAAAAATCAAAACTATCAAAGTGAGACGGAGGGAATAGTATTAATGCTCAGCATTAAAGACAAAAAGGAAAAGCATTCTAACCCCCAGAAATGGAAATATGTACATGAGTTTGGGATGACAACTGTCTAGATAATTGAAGTACAATTGAAAATAGTGGCCTCTCAATTCATTTTGATTTAATGTGAAATAAAATCGGTCTGTACAAAAAAAAATATTAAATTTTGATGTATAGACTTAATGTGCAGTAGTGCTCCCCTTTGATTTAAAGGTGGAAACCACTTTTTCTAATCCCCTTAATCCAGTCGAACCCTCCCTAGACAGGTTAGAGTAGAAATGCTGTAGAAGTTATTGATTGATAAAAAAATGAAAATTAAGATTTGATGAATAGATTTTTTTAATCGAATGTTAATAATCAACTCCAATTTTATACTATGGGGAGTCCAATTGGGATAAACGACAACTACATTACTGTATCCTCTAAATTTTTTGACCCTTGACTGTTACACAAGATAACTGCTCTCTTAGCCATTGAATCAAAGCCCAATGTTTTTTAAATGGCAAAATTTGTTCACACGCAAAGCAAAACGATATATCCAAAGGCAAAGCATCAAACTCAAATCATTTGGCTTTCAAGGGCAGTTGATAGCAGGTGTTGTTTGCTGAAACCATAATAGGTTGTTTATCTCCAAAATAAGAGATTTTTTAAACTATAATCAATACCTCTTGCAACGTAATAAAAAAAATAACGTCTACATAACACACTGAAGAGGTACCCCGTTCTTCTCTCTCATTCAATAGCTTGCCACCTCCTAAATATGCATTCAATGTTATGTGCCACATCAGCAATATTAATAAGTGGAACTACGTAGTTTTGCATTGGACAAAAAAAAGAACATATATAATGGATAGAGGATCCCGTCTGATTCGTAGTGGGCTTATAAATGGAGATTGAATCGGTTAAATAATGGGGAGAAATTCCTGCTCTATTATTAAATAAAGGGCCTGAGTGTTAATTTTTTTGATAAAAAGCGAAATTAATTTGAAAAAAATGTCTAAATGAAGAGATGTAATTAACGCGAATGGGTGCGCGCATTCACATCAGTAATTTAGGTATACTAAAGAATGTCCTGACCACCTATTAAAAAAATTCTACAAAATTTTAAGAAGGTTTTACTTTTAGACTGGAATAGAAAAGTCTAAACTAAACTATACACGTAAAATTATACTCCATAAATTGGTTATATTAGTTTTCGCCCTTTTTATTTATATTTGGTAATCTTTTTTTTGTTGCTAGAGTTTGTTAGTATAATATATATATATATATATATACACAATAGGTTAGGTGAATATTAAGTGCATTAATAACTGTCCTAAGTGATGCCATTTTTTTTTGTAATGACATATATAATCTAACCTACTCCTATTAAGGGGTGCCCTGTCAAAAAAAGCATTTTATTTATATCTGGTAATCTTTTTTCTGTTGCCAGAGTTTGCTGATACGATAGTATGGCAATTGTTTTAAAAGTAGTATAAAGCACCCCTTCAATTTCCTTGTTGATTTGTTTTTTTTCCTTTATTGCAGCAGAAGACAAGAAGAAGAAGAAGAAGAAAACAGCACCAATCCAATAATCCATCTCCAAGTAACCAACTCGCATCTTGACTTCCACTTTGTCCCTATGCCAGGCCTCCCCACCCGCACCCTTTCCACCTAGAAAAAGTTTTGGTCAGCCCTTCTATTCTCTTCTTTAGTTACTCTTCTAATTCCATTGTCAGACTTTCCCACTTCACCTCACATATATGACAATAAAAGAATATCACATCTGACAAAGAACAAAAAACCATCCAAATTTTGTTGTCCACCCTCCATCAAGACCCAATTTTTCCCTTGTTTTCTGTCCTACAATCTGAAAATGAAAATTTAAAAACTTGCTCCAAAGAGAGATCTTAAGCTTCGCCGACTGCAATATTTTGTATAAAGAATTACTATAATATAACATATTTACCTTTCTATTTCTGTTGTCCAAAATAACAGTAAAAAAAAAGAAGAAAATGTTACCCCATTACCAAAATCTTTTTAATACTTACTGTGGTAATGAATCCAATTATTAATGACTTTAAGCCATAACCATAAGTTTTTTACGGTTTTTAAAATTGATGTCCATTCAGCACTCATTAATATATCTAAATTTTATTTAATCTATCATGTATATACACATATTAACAATTACTATTAATTTTTCTTATATTTATACATATTCTCTAATTAATCTTATATTTTCAAATATATATTAACGCGTACCTAATAGGTACAATTGGACACATCCTCTTTTAATTAATACTACTAATTACTGTGTGATAATGATGATTCCAATAATTAATGGCATTGAAACTGATTTGTTACAGACACTACCACTTAGTATTATCTTTAGCCCACTTCGTGCGCTCCAGTCTGCCTCTACAGTCTACACATATAAGAGTTGCCATCCACTCTTTCCTTTTTCTCCCTCCCCATTTTGCAATTTTCCATATATCCAAAGGTCGAAGAAGGAGCTTTTGCTGCCTCCTTCTGGGGCGGCGACTGGCGAGAGTTGACCCTCTAAAATACTAGCACTATTTAAATTAGTAACACATACAGACCTTTTTCTTCTGTATTTCCCTTTTCATGTTTTGTTCCGGTACCACCTCTTAACTATTACTTCTATGAGCTCTTTCACATTCCTCCTACTATCAAGTTATCAACTCTCTCTTTCTCTCTCCCTGCATAGAATTCCCTCTGTTATAGCTGAAGCCTGGAGGCCCCCCCTGCATAAAATTTATAACTTGGTGGTTTTTCTTCTCTTTCTTCATCATTACTGCTGGAAAAAAGACTGTTCTTTCCCTCTTTTGCTATAGATGGTATGTGAGAATTTTAGATCTTTACACACTAAATCTTCTGTGCTTCTCTTCTCTGATCTGTTTTGCTTTACTGTTACTGGGATTCGATCTTTTAATGTATTTCATGAATTTTGATGTTCTATGATTGCTAAAGCTTTTTTTTATTTTCTTTTTTTTGAAGGTTAAGGTTTAGTATGTTTTTAGTGTTGGAGCTGATGATCATGGTTTGGAAACTTTGCAGTGAAGAGAGAATCCATCATCAGTCTACTGGAGATACTGGAAGATATCCCTTTTGGTTGTACCACATATGAATAACCAGGTAAAGAAAAATACCGACTGTAGTTTTTGATTTCCATTTTTCCTTTGTGCGTTTTATTTTTAAAAATTTTTCCGTTTTGAAAAAGAATTCGCTGATGGCTTTTTTTGCCTTTTCATTTGTGAATTAAATAGCTGTAATTTTTGTTGGGATCCGAGGAAAATCAATGATATAATTGGTTACTGTTGCTACTTTAGAGCTTGAGCGTTTTATATTGGATGATAAGAATGGTGAAAAGCTTTATGGTAAGAATAGTATATTAAACTTTAAGACTAATATACTTAGGGGTACGGGTTAGATCTAGTGGGTGAGAGATAGCAAAAGGACAAAAGAAATGTGGAATGAGGTTTTGACTTTGGAGATTGGGGAAATAGTTTGGCTGGTAAAGGTTCGTTTCGAAATTCTTGGAAAGTAGTGAACTTTATTTGTCCTTTTCTTTATCCATGGACAAAGGTGAGATGCCCACTTCCCCATGGTTATATGCCAAGAGTCAGACTATTGTAAGCTAAACAACTGACTCCACCAAGTATAGAAAAATAATAAAATGTTTAGGAGGTCGCGAAATCCAGAAGAAGATCTAAGGAAGAGTTGGATGGAAATGTGACATTGTTTTTGACACGGTGGTTAACAATTAGCTGCCGGAGTAATATTTTTTTCTTTGATTCGATGGACTAGCCAATAGGATTTAGCTTTATCTGTATTTTATGGTTTTTATTTCTTTTTTTCCCCCTGTAAATCAGGCGATCTCCCAGATTAGGAAGCTCTCTTCTAAACTAGGAAATTTAGTTTGTCATTTTGTTGAATTTACTTGTGGAAGAAAACGACCCCCTTTGAACAGCATGAGAGGGTAACCACAGTTGCTTTGAATATTTGATGGTTTTTGTGATCCTGAATAAGACAAGATTCATTTTTCTTCCTTGTCAAGAAGATTTTATTGCTTGCTTGGTACATTTTATACCTTCCTTCCCCCTGATTCACTGTTTGTTGTGGAGGCAAATAGGCAGCCCACATGATTTTTGTCCAGGTCTACCTTATGAGAATCTTTATGGAATCACGTTTGTTGTTTTTCTTCTAAAATTTCCTGCCCTGCTAAGGGATCAGAGACCAAGGAATAAAATTGTTGATTCTGATTTTTAGTGTAGTTTCTTTCATAATTGATAATTTTTGGCTATTGTGTATGAGTTACTTGCCTGCATTACTTTGCTCAGTTAACTCGGTGCTTGGTATTATCAAGCATCTGGTGTCAAGCTTGGACTGAACGGTAACTAACTTCACCTTCAATTTCATAGGCAGGTTGCCTTAGTCATAGCTGCCAAAAATAGTGGATGTTTGCTTCACAGCTGTTGAGAATTTTACAAACTATTCCTGCTGATGTAAACTATGAAACCTGGTAATTCTGCTGTCTTTGCTGGTTTCAAACTGTTGTTGGGTCTGCGTAGTATCGTGTAGAGTAGCTACTCAGCATTAGTCGGTGGCATTCTTTTTTTTTCCCCCTTTCCTTTCCTGTTTTTCTTTCTTCACCTGCTTTTCAAAGGCTCACAAGTTCTGCTGGATGTGTGTTTGCTGTATAGAATGTATATTCTGGAGGTTTGATAAGCACTAGTTCTCAGTTATTGTTTCTTATTGATAGCAGTTTAATAAAGACTAGTGGGGATCTTCATATGAGATCCATTTAGTGAGGATTTTAGGCACTTCATCTATCTCAACATGATACAGCAGTGCCAGGTTCAAGCTATAGAATTATATCTTGTTTTGAGCCTTGCTTGATTCACTGCAAAAAGATTTTTGGTATGCTATTACTGGATTCTACTTGGTCTACCTTTTGTGCATCTAACTTCCATGTCTGTCTGTTCTCACCAAGAAAAAGAAATTATGTCAATAATTATGTTCAGGAGTACTAGATGTTGAGTATTTAAATTCTCTGCCTATGATTCTATTACACAAACATGATCCTAAAACCAGTTATTGCTTTAACAGGGACTTGGACATCCCTGAAGTGAAGTTGACCATGAAGAAAGATAAGAGTGATATCTTACGCCATTCAAATGGCTTTGAGAGGGTGGCAGATCCTCTAGCATTTCAGATGGAAAATGTGCATGATTCTTTGCATGCATCTGTGCTCAAGTGCTCTGAGGTTGCGGACATAAGGACCACCACTGATGATGACAAAGCTAGAGATCCTGGAAAGCTGGGAGATCATGAAGGGCCCTTGTGTCATTCGAATGATGGTGCTGGTGGTACTGAGCTATCAGACCATGAAGATAAACTACGGAGTAGTCCAAAATTTGAGAGCTCAATTATTGTAGATGGTGAAAAAGAATCTAGAGATTCCGAGAAACTGTGCACCAATGTTTCATCATTGTTTGTATCACAGTCAGATTCACGACGTTACACTGACAAAAGTGTTCGTGAGTGTGAACTTTCTGAGGTTATAGTGTGCTACAGAGATAGTAATTACCAAATTGTTAAGGACATATGTGTTGACGAAGGGTTGCCTACCCAGGACAAAACTTTGATTGAAGCTGACAAAGATGGTCATACTGGCATGTTTGCTCTGCAGCCTTGTCAAGACCAGCATAGTGGGACAATAAGAGGATGCCATGACACTGAACCCGGCCAAGATGGACTTAAAGCTTCTACAGTAGATGATATCACAAACAGTGTTTCTATTGATTGTGGAGCCAAAGAAGAAGTGGATATTTCAACCTTTTTCATGGAGGGATCAAACTCCTCCTTAGAAGAACATGCTGGCAAGGATGCTACTAAGGTACGTGGTCCAGGGAATGTGACGCAGATGGGTGAAGCAAATTGGAGTTCCACCGAAAGGAGAGCAGATGATGTTTCTGAGGATGAATCTGCTGTGATTAGTGGACGTAGCTCGCAAGAGTCAGTTGTGCAGGACTCTATTCAACTATTATCCAACTGTGATGGGAACAAAGCTCCAAAACAGCTTGACGAGGTATTGTTTTGCCCAATTCTCGAGATTTAGACACCTTGAGAGGCCTGAATCTTGAAATCTGATTCCTCATTTGTTGGTTGCCATACAGGTTCCATCCGTAGATTCTATTTTAGAAAGCCTTGCCGTAGCTTTTACTGCAGACGCATCAAAGAAGAGTGGAACAGCCAATAATTTGCATTATAATAGCAAAGTGGAAAGTGGGACAATCACATTTGATTTCAAGTCTCCCAAACCTGCAATAGATAGCCACGCTGATGAGTCTGCTGAAAACAGTCATGAAGAAGTCCTCAAGTCAGAGGGTGTGCTCAATCACAAGCAGGAGAATTTGACTGACCAATCAGCTGCTCTCATTGAATGTGGAAGCAGCACGGACAAGAACGAGACCACTGTTCATGAGCCAAAAGCCCAGCAACAAGATGCAGTGGACCATCCTAGCCAAGTCCATCGTGGTGGGGGGGAGTCAAGTTTCTCTTCAACAGGACCTTTATCAGGTCTTATTACGTACTCAGGGCCAATAGCTTATTCTGGGAGCATATCTCTTCGATCAGATAGCAGCACCACCAGCACGCGGTCCTTTGCGTTCCCCATGTAAATATTTAACCTACTGAAGCAGTTACCCTTAGTTTTTCAAGAATCTGCCAAGCCATGGTCTTTATGATTGACAACTTCCTCTGCTTTTGACAGATTACAATCTGAATGGAATAGCAGTCCTGTGAGAATGACAAAGGCCGAGCGGAGGCATATCCGGAAACACCGGGGGTGGATACAGGGCCTTTTTTGCTGTAGATTCTAAATACATCTTTCTACATATAGTTGTTATTAGCTTAGGTATATACAGCATCAAGATATGAAGTTGTGGGCCATCGAGTGCTCTTAGTATACTTGTCAATATTCTTTTAGGTTTATTTTCCCTTTTTGAGTTTTTAAACTCGAATGAGCAAAGTTGATGTCTAATTGATGTTTACATTTTAGCTCTTGAGCCGTTGAGCGGTCATCTATTTATCAGAAGATTCATGTACAAATCCTACTAATTGCACTGCAACTTTTTCCATACAGCAGCATGTTCTGCTGCAGCTAACTTCTACAGGGTTAGAGTTGGATTCTTCGTGGCAATCATATTAAAACCTTGACATTGCTAAGAATTAGCTCCTTTTCTTATGCCCCTGTTCCAGTTCTGGCTGCATTTTCTTTTTGTTGTTGAGTCCAAAGACCTGTAGTTTTCAATCTCGTGGCAATTACCCCTTGATGACATAAAGCAACAGCAGCTAAAAACCACCATAGAATGGTAGTTGTTAGACCATGTTTCCATATTGTCGGTAACTTTCTTCCAGTCAGAATTTGCCTGCTTGTATCAAGAAAAACTAAAGGGGGCGTTGAAAACTCCCGCAAAGTCATTAGGGCTGGCGGCGGGCAAAGTTAGCAGCCGTTAAAAGAAAGTAAGAAACTACACTATTTGCTTTCACCATGTCGGCGCATCATGATCTCTTGGTGTAGTGTGTCTAAAATGGGCTAATTGGTAGGGATGTACAAGAGTCCCACAAAAATTTATAGGTTTTTTTTAAGATTTGTTATATCATTTGATTTTTCAGATCTATATGGATTTATTACTTAATCTATATCATATTTGATGTACTTGCTGTTATTAGTGCGTAAATCTGAATCAAATTATTTTTTATTCCAAAAAAAAAGAGTTTGTATTTGTGTATATATATATTTTTTTTTTATTTTTAATATTTTAGTATTTAGAACTCTTGTCTTGCTCTCTATATCGCTCTTTCCTCAACATAGTACGATAATAATTATTAATAAAGGGGGAGGCCATTATTATTTTTATCTTCTTTTTTTGAACATTTCACATGCAATACTTGAATGTACGTATACTCGGACAGTCAGGCTCAATATACGAAGTGCAACTGATTTCAATAATTATAAAATGGTAATTTAATCCCATGACATGGGTAGGAAAAAAGATTGACGGGGTTTGAGGAGTCGGTTAAACTCGGTATAATGGTACATGGAGATCCACATCTAGAAACGTATAAGTTCATTTGTTTATGAAAAATTTAAGTAACTTAGTGCTATCTCTAAAATAAAATCTTCTTGGCCCTAATGTTTTACTTCTTCAATCAAATGAACTTCTTGTTCAATTTGTAGTTCCTTTTGCAGCTCATTTTGTGTGAATAGAAAATTGTTGAGCAATGAATCACATTGAATGCAAATATACGCACACAAGATGCGGCATTTGGAGGAAAAGTGGAAAACTGCCACAAGATTAAATACCATGAAAATGATGAAATATAGATTTTAACAAATGCCCTTTTTATAAAGGGAAATTTGTCAAATTAATCCCTAACATTTTTACAAAAAATTTTTTTTAGTCCCTAACATTTAAAATCGGTCAGAATCGTCCCTAACATATAAATTATGATCTATTTTGGTCATAAATGCTCGTATTTGCTCATTTCTCCGATTGAAAATAGCACGTCTCTCTCACGTGGACATATTTTTAAGAACAAAACCGGAAGACACCAGCACCTGGTTGTGTTTGGATTGCATTTTTCGTCATTTTTCATGGAAAAATTACTGTAGCGATTTGATATATGTGAGGGAAAAAGGTGATAGGGAAATGTGATCACGAAAAATGACAATATTTTTCCACGGAAACAAGCAATCCAAGCATGGCAAATTCTCACAAGAACACCGGCTCCACTCCTCCCTCTATTGCCGGCATCACCTTAAATCGCCGTAGGACACTAGCAACCACCCTTTTCATCTGCAGGAAAGCCAACTCCTTTCCAAGACAAATCCTTAGGCTAGCCTGAAATACAGGGTAGGTGTACGAGTCATTACCTACAAAGTTCCACTTTCCGCTCAGCCCATACCTCTCCAACCACCTCTCTGGCTTAAATTCCGTCCAATCCGAACCCCACACCTCCTCTATCCTACCCATTGCACAGGGATGATAATGTTGGGATATCAAGTATGAATCAATATCCCACATCGGAAAGAGATGAGTAGAATGAGAAACATATAAGTGGGAATGATCCATAGACCCAAGGCCTTAAGGTTTTGGGTTGGATGTGGTGTCAAACCCATGGTTGTGGTTCCCATTCTAACTCATGGTTAAATTCTCCCCGAATTTGGCTCTCTCAGAGCCCAACAAGTGGTATCAGAGTCGATGGTTTGGCTGGACAGTGAGTCCAGGATAAAAAGCCAGTGGGAGTGGTAAGGCGTGGCTTGGATATGAGCGGGGAAAAAAAAAAAAACATGCAGACCTGCAGTGAGGCAAGGGCATGTGGGCTCTTGAGCAAGAATCGTACACTCCAGATTGAAGTGGGCTTGATGGAGTGAATGGGCTAGGGAGAGAGGTCCGATGTAGAAGAGATTCACAATTAAGGGGGAGATTGTTGGGATATCAAGTATGAATCAATATCCCACATCGGAAAGAGATGAGTAGAATGAGGAACATATAAGTAGGAATGATCCATAGACCCAAGGCCTTAAGGTTTTGGGTTGGATGTGGTGTCAAGCCCATGGTTGTGGTTCCCATTCTAGCTCATGGTTAAATTCTCCCCGAATTTGGCTCTCTCAGAGCCCAACAGATAAGTCACCCTGGTGCCCTTCCTAACAACTGTCCCATCGGGCAATACATCATCCTCTATTGCTTCTTTGGTATCTGTAGAAACCGGTGGGTAGAGTCTCATGATTTCGCAAAGCGAAGCATGCGTGTAAACCATGTCCTTAACTTCATCATATACCGGAGATTTAGACTTTTCTTTGATTTCTTTTATGATTTTCTTCTCAACATTTGGGTTGCCAAAGACTAACCAGAAGAACCATGTTAATGCGGCAGAGATTGTGTCTCGGCCTGCCAAGATAAAGTTGATAACAATGTCGGTGACGAAATCTTCATTGGAGTGGCTTGAGCTTAAGAATCATGACAAGAGATCAACTGAATCAATTGATGATTTTTCTTCCACTTCTGCCTTCTTTTCTTTGATGATCTGTTTAGCAAATTCCCGAACTTGATCAATAGCTTTCTTAAGTTTCTTCTCTGATCCAACATTCAGAGCCCGTTTAGCCTCCCAAATCAAGGGAACAGGGGAATTGAATCTTTCAGTACTGATTCGCGTGGCATCTTCAAAAGCAACAGCAAATTCGGCCTTTGGCAGCTGAGTTTGTAGCTGAGTTTTGGATTTGCCGGTTGGTCTTTTAGGGGGAAAACTAGGGTTTTTTGTGATTGTAATTTTAGGAGGAAAGGGGAAAAGGGTACTTTTGCTTTTAACCGGGAATGAAGTATGTTTTTCGGTTTTACCATTAAAAATATGCCCACGTAAGAGAGGTGTGCTATTTTCAGTTGGAGAAATGAGCAAATACGAGTATTATGATCAAAATGGATAATAATTTATATGTTAGGGATGATTTTGTCTGATTTTAAATGTTGGGAATTAAAAAAAATTTTGTGAAAATGTTAGGGACCAATTTGACAAATTTTCCTTTTATAAATAGTAAAATAGTTTCATATATTACAAACAAAAGTTTCATGATTCTATTATTATTTTGAATTTTTCAAATAATACTATGGCAATGGCAAAAAAACATGATTAATTCCATAAATCTCACGGCATTGATCATAATAAACTCCTTATTATACCAAAGTGGAGGTATGATTTCAGCACTCAGTCCATGATATATACTTTTTTCCACATCAAGCACATTCTAAATAAATTTGATGCATTAGGATGACAGGCGCGACTCATTCCACAAATCTCATTGCATTGACCATAATAAACTCCTCCTCATTGTACCAAACTAGAGGTCTTATTTAAACGGCCAGGTCAAACGCAAGTTATGAACATCACAGAATTTTGATTGTTCACATCATCAAATATTCAAGATACTCTGTACGCAATCGTATGGAGATGAAACCCAAGCCAAGTTACGTTAGATACTGCGAAAAAAAGGATTTGAGGCATTGATCTTTTGGCATCCCTCTAACAAACTTCAGTATTTTAAGGCTCTTTAGCATATGTACCACGTAACTACATATGAATGATTTAAAACTAAAACCCCATTAGTGGGTCTGCATGGAAAGTGACAAAAAAACAACCCAAGGTTTGCGAAGGTTACTAAAAAGGTAAGTATAAAAATAAGGATTGATTGTGCACTCGTTTTTTGGAACTCTGTATTTTGTGCTTTGTGTATGTTCTCTTGCTTTGTCTGTCTCTATCTTCCTGTATGGACTGTGGTCTGTGGTTTCGGTACTAGCTCATGCTTTATATATTCAAAGTTTTAGCCACAAAGGAAAACCCTCTTCAGTTTAAGTTCTCGAGTCATTGTGATAGTTATATATGATGGATTTGTACACAATCATCTCAGTACTTGGTATTCTTCTCACATTCATGCTTTCACCTTGTGCTTCTCTCCAGATTTTAGCACAAACGCCCCACGAACAAGGTAAAAATTTATATTTCTTTCTCTGCACATACAAAGATGAATTTGTGATTGAGTGTATCTTCGACATCCATAGGCTAGTACATGCACTCATCTCATCATTCTGCAGATCATTTGCAGCACAGTTTTCCTGCATTATCAAGGAAGCTGAAGTTCCATCAAGAGGCTAATGTAAGCATTATGTACACTCAATATAAGATGAACTTGTTCATTTACTGATTTTAAATAAAACTAAGCATTCTGAAATTTGTTAGTATACACGAACTTGATTCTTGATTTACTGGTTCTTTCCCCACGTTGAGTAGGTGAAAACTGTTGGAAACAAGCATCATTACATGCCATACGAGATGCAGGATGAAGCTTTACAAGGTATATGTGTTTCGTACAAAGAACTTGGAAATCAAAGATTTTGAATTCATGTTTTGTGTACACTTCCCCGCTAACATATCTATGTAAATCAGCTTACAAATACCCATTCTTTTCGCTTCAAGGCATTGCGGACATTCTCTATTCTTTTTTTTTTCCCTTTCAGCAGAAGTAACTTCTAAAGTTTCACATGTAAGGAAAAATTATTAAAAAAACAAAAAACCTAACTCCACGAGAAAACCCTTTTGGGATCATGAATGACCAACTCTATGGGAGAACTAGTTTTCCTGTGTAGCCTCTTCCTCTATCCTTGAAGTTCTCATTTCATGTCGTATTACACATCAAATTGGTGAATGAGAAAACAAGTCGTTTTGCCAATGTCCTTTTTTTTTTTTTTTTGGCCTCTGTTTTTGTTTGCTCAGGTATAGTTACAACAGCAATACTGTGCATGTTTCTTGTAATTTTCTTTGTATTTAAGAAAAGTACGTACTTACAAAAAACATATGGCCATAGACTCTAGATCATTAACATACACTATGCCATCCGGATTGCATGCACACTTTATCCAAACTAGTAAATCTCGAAGCTACGTGTTAAGTCCATCCTAGCCCTATCACTGGATGTATGGTATAGCTCCTGGTGGTAGATTCTTTCAAAAAAAAAAAAAAACACAAAAAAAGATCCTAGTGGTAGATGCATGCAATCACTTAGATTAAATTATGATTTTAGGATAATCAACAATTCAACATAATCTAGAAGTAGCTAAAAAAAATAACCCACGAGTCTAGACCGAGCTAGTTATGTTGTTCTTGTAATCAAATTAAAACGTCGGTAAATCTTCCATTTTTTTAAGTTTCGAAGGATCTACTAATCTTCTTCTACATAGCAGTAATAACTTGTCCACTCTATTATTAATTTGCCCACGTCAACAGATGAATCGCATCACAAAGAAGCCAAATTGGTGCATGCAAGGAAAGGGACGTCACGGCAAGAACGGATGGAAGGGGCGGACGCTTCACAATTCTTTACTATGGATTATATGCCTGTGAGAAGAAGACGTCCCGTACATAACAAGTCTGTCCCGGTGGCTCCATGAAACATGGGGTGATATCTCACGAAGATTAACTAGTATAATATTTTAGTTGCAAAAATATATTAGAAAAGAAAGTGATCAGCTTTCTTTTTGGCATACAGTTTTGGAAACAGGGTTTTATTGTAATTAGGGAAATGAGGAACTTCTTGTCTTGTAGCTTTAAGATGGCCGACACATAATTCCAACTTTTGCTGCTAACTAAACCCGGCCCTGAGGAGGGACCTTTGTCCTTTTGATGATGTACTACTAAATCTTTTCACTTAGCTCCATGGATGATGTGTTTTGCTATTCTTAGCTACGTACTATTTCATTACTACTCTTTTGAAGCAGTCAAAGGAATAGTTCAAATTCCATTCCAATTTTGGGAACTCAAGGCGCATGCTCTCGCAAATTTCGAACAATGGTTGCTTGTATTCGGTGCAAATCTAACCGCCCCATGAGATAGATATCTGCACGATATTTGTTGGAAACGAAGCAATTTGAAGGAAGAAGTGGTGGGGTGGGTTCCCATTGTCCTTCCTCGACCTCGATGGACATAAAATCCCAACATGCCGTACATTATGCGCATCAAAGTGGTATGTAAACCTGAGAAGGTTGCTTCCCCCAGAATACTCTGTTAAAAGTTAAAACCAAGGGGGCAGGGAAATTGATAAGTGCATGCTCAGATTTCAAACTTCTTAACAGGTTTCATACTAATGTTACGTACTTTACCTTTAAAAAAAAATTTTTTTACTTACTTCAATGATCAGAATTTTGTCACTTAAAAAATTGCTCTCTCTCTCTATATGTGTGTGTGTGTGTGGACTATCAAGTCCCTCGAGCAAAAAATCTTACCTCGCTTTTTCTTGGCAATGATGATCAGCAAAGAAATTAGTTATCAAGTCTTGGTATGATTGATGATGAAACACAATTTAGTTGATAATGCGTTTCATCTGAAACTGCTAAGTTATGAGTTCGAATCATCAAGGAACAAGTGAGAAATTACTATTGATTCTTTGAACAAAAAAATTTTAAAAAGTATATATATATATAGACTTTCATATCCCTTAAGCAAAAAATCTGACCTTGTTTTTTCTTGACAATGATGATCAACAAAGAAATTAATTATCAAGTCTTGGTATGATTGATAACAAGGCATAGTTTAAGTAGTAACTGATGGATGACGGGTTCGAATCATCAAGAAAGTAAGTAGAAAACTACAATTGATCTTTTGAATAAAATAAAAGGAATTTAAAAAATTCTTAGTATGATTCAATTTCTAAAGAATTAAAACTAGGGGAAATTACTAAATACACCCTTGTTATTTAGCTAGAGCTGTCAACGGGCCGAAACCAGTCCCTAGTCAAACCCAAATCCAGTCCATCACATTTCCAGATCGAAAATTCCTTCCAAGTCCGTTTATCCGGTTCGACTTGAATCTGAATGATATATCATCCTAAATGGGCTGGATAGATATGTTGTAACCCGTTTCGCTAAAACGAAGTCTGTGGAGGAGAATTTGATAAACCAAAGCATTCTAAGGTTTGAAACATGTTGAAAAAATTTCAATTATGTTTCATGTACTTTGATGGTTGATGTACAACCATTGCTCTCTATATCTGTCTGGGCTCCCGCACGTAAAATTTCCTATTTCCTTTTGGTTACTTATGGTGATCATTGATAAGCAAATGAAGAATAGGGTTCGTAGTTTAATTGAGTTTGAGCCCTCGGTATCATTCAAATTTACCAATTGAGTACACTATAACATTGATTTGAGAAACTTAAAAGAGTCAAATTAGGGGTTGTTAAAGAACATAAACAATACTATAGGCTTTCACGAATCAACATTTTGTTCATGATGCAAAAGTTGAGATGTACAACAAGAAAGATAAAAACTTACGAATTATAGAAGAAATAACATTCATACTTATAATTCCTGACCCCCATGAATTAACAACTAAAGAATAGTCTTAAAATAACAACCAAACCTGGAGACATTTTTTGGCATCTTCTCATAGAAGGAAAAAAAAAAAAAGGTCATGACGTTTTTACCCTAACGTGTTTGGATAGCCATTATTTAATTGGCTCCAAATTATTTGCTTGCATCACAAACATAATATCCAACACAGTTTCTAATCTTTCCAATTATCATTTTATCTTACATACATTATATCGCAAAAAATGTCACAGTATTTATTATTTCAAATAACATTTCAAATAATCTCCTGTCCAAACACATTTAGCGCTTTAAATGAATGCCACAAATTACATGGGGGACACAGAATACATACATACTCTTGTTGCCGTGGGATAACATGTTCAACACAACTAGGTGCAATATGAGGTTAAAAAAGAAGATGCTGAGATTTGTAACTCAGCCAAAAACAAAAATAAAAAATAAAAAATCAATAAAACAAAATAAAGTAAAACTGACAATTAATTATTCATTCACAGTAGCAAATGTTAAAACTGACAATTAATTATTCATTCACAGTAGCAAATGTTCCTCAATTTAAGGATAAACCTCAATCAGGGACCTTACGGTACCCAAGATTGGATATACCTTGTAGCTAGTAAATCCAGCCTCCATAAACAGTTTTGCCCATTCCTTCTCAGTTCTTTCTTTAGCAGGACCGAGCGCAACCAACATCTGCATGTCCGTGTTGATCTGTGTTTGAAGTGATGCTTTATCTTGTATCTGGCTTCCCATTACAATGTCTATAATGATCACTTTACCACCATCGTGTTTCTCTGCAATGGCCTTTCTGCAGTTCTTGAGAATTTTCGCACAGTCTTCATCACTCCAGTCATGGAGGATCAACTGTTCAGACCATAAAAATCACGCATTACTATCTTGGACATATGCTAGTTCCAGATCATGCAAGCAAAACAGTTCCTAAGAGAACAGCAAAAAGGGATACAGAAAATCCTAAATTCCCGGGAAGAATGTCTTTTATTACCTTGAGTAAGATTGCATTAGCATAGGGTACACTTTCAAACATATCTCCAGCAACAAAGTCCACGTTCTTATCTCCTCCTTCATTAGCAACCACATGTGGGAGATCATACACAGTACATTTGATGCTAGGAAACTTTTTGGCGATGGCCCTAGCAAATTTGCCTGTGCCACCCCCAACATCAGCCAAAGTTGCCAAGCCCTCGAACATGAACTTGCATTTGGTCATCAGAACCTCTATACAAAACTCAGAATCATTAGCCATGACTTCATTCAACATTTGCCCAAATGGGACTTCTCGAGCTGCATAATGCCAGAAATTATTCCCGTGTGCGGTATCGAATGGAGAGAGATCATCATTCTGGAACCACTCACTCAAGAAAAACGTACCAAGGCTTCAACACGACAGGATCAGCTGCCATAAAAACGTATGCCCTTACATTGAATGGCTCATCTTTTAAAAGAAGCCGGCCTGCAGGGGTGAGTGCATAGCCTTGATCAGGTTTTTCCACGAAGAAATCAGAGTTTGCTAGGAATTGCATCAAGCGATGAAAGTGATCAGATTTATAAGGGTGGATTGGGAGGGCAGAAATCAGCTCAGAAAGTGTAATAGGCTTCCCATGTTTACCTATTACTTCTGGGATTCCCAACTCAACTGCACATTTTACACATGCAGATTTCTTGAAGTTGAACAATGCACGCTGTGTATGAGTTAGAGCTTCAAGAAGCTCATCAATATTCACAGCTTTTTCCATGTGTTGCTAAGAATTTTTTGGAACTATATCTTCAAATGCAACGCCTTTAGATCAGTTGCCAAGTTAATTTCCAAGTGCGCAAGCAGGAGGTCCATTTATAAGCTAGTAATGTATGCAGCGCATTGCTATGCCTCCTATCATTGATTGGTTTCGGCTCTTATGGAAGCAGCAGTCAAACTTCGCCCAATGAATTTGGGTTTTTTAAGCTGTTACAACTAGAAGGTGACCCAATGACAGCTGCTAATATTTCAGCAGATTCGATTCCCTCTCATCACATCTGACTAATAATTGGGCAATTTTTTTTTTTATCTGTCAAACCTAACTAATAATTTGGCAGATTCGAGTCACCCATCAAACATCTAAACCACACTTTAACTTTTTTTTCCCGACTATTTTCTTATTTATGCAGCTTGGAGTTGGAGCACATAAAGCAACTTTGAAACTTGAAAAAAGAAATACTTGGTCATACATTTGATATGTTATAGTTGGTTAACCACCTAAGTACATTGCAAAAAACAAAGGAAGGATTCCACGAGAAAATTGGCAAATAATTGTACCATGCCAGTTTCCAGGATGACCCTCGCTAATTTTTTGGGATCACTTGAATCATGCTGTTGATGTTTTCTTTACTGAATCATGCCTGCAGAAGTTTCTTTCTTGATCTAGTTGGTGGAATCTCAGATTGGACTTTACAGTGCTCTACTGTTTCGAAAGTATTTATTAAAAACCTGAATCACGAGTTTGTAATTTATCAAAGAATTCACCTGCATTTTTTGACTTCATTGTGAAAAAATAAACTAAAATATCTTGAGTCCAGAATATCTGTTATAGTATCTTCAGTCAACTGTAGTAGCAGACTAACAGTAACTTGCCAAAATTTTCTCGCAGCCATAGAATTACCTTGCTCAATCTTCATTTCCCTACCTCCACTCGCTGACTGCTTATGGCGAACTGAAATAAATGCACAAAAGGATGATGGTATGATATTTCCACTGAAGCGGATTATGTAAATCTGTGTTTCTTGCCAGCACTTGCCATTACTATGCATAGCATAATGTGGCCTTATTATGTTTTAAGCAATAATCTTGTCCTGAGGTTAAAGCATTTCTTAAATACAATACTTATAATCAGATATCCAGAAAGCTAGACAATTAAACGATAGAACCCTGCCATTTTTCCTGAGTTAGTCTACACATCAATGTTGATTAATGAACACTTGTCTTGGGGTGCAGTAATTGGTGGATCAACTAACTGTATATCCCACTTGTGTTCCACTAATTGTATTTCCACTCTAAATAAACAATGGATCCATCATTTCTCGACACAAGTTATGAACACGAGCAGTGAGATCAATTCTCTACTTCTCCGAACCAAAATTCTTCGATCTCTCACAAATCTTAGTTTCTAGATTGGGTGTTTTGAAAACCTTATTTCGGTTGCATAAATTTCAGGGCAGCATTATTGGCTCTAGACTTCATTCACCATCTTCAGATTTCTTAGAAGAAAAAACCAAGAAAAGAAAAAAGTAAAAAAAAATGTCAGCAAAATCAGAGTCGTCTATACTACGTCCAGGGATGCTGGAGGAAGAATTGCCTGAAGAATGTAGGAACATTCTTTCAAATCTGCCCAGAGAAAGGGGATGGGGTGAGCCTTATTTGTACCTGTTCGAAGGATTTTGGTACCCAAACATAGCGTGTACAAATCTCCCAACATGTCAAAAACGCTTCCAAGCTCATGATACCCATATCATTCTTGCCTGTAACCCCAAATGCGCACCATCTGGCTCAAGTCTTTAGCATTTGCGTGTCGAATTGAGAACGTTATCCTCCTAGAGACAACAGCCACCCGCTGCTGACGAAGAATTCCCACAAACTGGTGCCGATGCTGGAGTACGATTATGAATTTGATGAACAAGTGCCTGATCCTGATCCCGCTTCTCCTCCTAGGATCATAGCGATTCACATGTCTTACGGTCATTGCCAAAATCCGTGAAGGACTCAGGGTGCAAGCTGATCTACATCTGCAGGAAGCCCAAGGATGCTTATATATCCCTTTGACACTTCACAAACAAAATGAGAAAGCCTGAAATGGGAAGCCTTTCACTGGAAGAGGCTTTCTACAAGTTCTGCAGGGGAGTAGTGAGTCTGGCTGGACCATTTTGGAACAATGTGCTACTGTATTGGCAGCAAATCCTGGGAAAGTTTTGATCTTGACATATGAAGAGCTGAGATGAACCCGATTTCCACATCAGATGAATCGCTGAGTTCATGGGGTGCCCTTTCTCTGAGGAGGAAGAATCAGCAGGCATTGTGGATGAGATTGTGGACTTGTGCAGCTTTAAACTCTCGAGCAACTTGGAGGTAAACAGAAGTGGTAAAGGTGATGATGGATTAGTGTTGCTCATTCCTGCTTGTGACGCATTTACCTAAATATGTCAAGCAATCTAAGATCTGAAAAACCTTTCACTTATTTTTTCAATAATGTACTGTGGATAAAAGTATTTACAATGTATCAGCTAAAGAAAGGTCTAACTATTTCCTACACAGTCTGTGTTATCCTCAGAGGCAAGAAAGATTTAAGTCAATCCTAATTTTATTATACTCTCTTGATGTGGGAAACAGAGCACATATCAAACAGCACAGAAAGACCACAAATATATTCCAGAAGAGAAGAAATCAAATCTTACCTGCCACGGCTTATGTCCACTAATATAAATGGTTCTAACAATTAGAAGCAAAAAAAAAAAAGGGATTTTAACGTGGCTGTATGCACGATTGCAATTGTGAGAGAATTTACCACAAAATGCAGTCCAAGCGGCTTACCCTATTATCCTGCCATCCAACATTTCATCTATGTAAAATCCTCTGCTAGAAAGTAAAATTAAAAAAAAAAAAGAAAAGAAAATAAATGAACAAATGTTCAATCCACTAAGGAATGTTCACAAACATATGCAACTAGACGCAAAAAATTAAAAGGATGTGAAGAAAACTATAAACTCGATTCAAGTTTATTATATAGAGCTTGTTCAAAATTGAATTAGTACTAATTAGTGCAGATTTCATGATATGAAATTATATTATTTTATAAAAAAAAAAAAAAAAAAAATTGAATTAGTACTAATTTTGAATACCAATTAATTGCTAAACTTGAGTCGAAGATCCTCCATGGGGACATAATTGAAAGTAGCTTAAACTCTAATAGACCAAATAGTAATTACTAAATAATACCTTTCAGCACAAAACTCACCACTCTCCATTCCCCAGTTCCCCCTCGCCACCGCTGTGTATGGCTTCTGCAGCCCTCTTATCAGCCACCAGAAACAGAATCACAAAGACCCATTTACCCCTGAACTTAGAACTATTCTCCATTTCATCCTCGTTTTCTTCACTCTTCTCCACCTTCTGCAAAAGCCACCATTCTTTCAGCCAACCCCAGGCCCCTCCAGTCCCAAAGAAAGTACCTTTCACAGTCTCTGATCATGGACTGTCGTGGCAAGACCCCTACCATTGGATGTCCAATACTAACGACCCGGATTTCATCAACTACCTTCGTCAAGAAAACTCTTATGCGGATGCTTTCATGAAAGATACAGAAGAACTGCAAAGAACCCTTTTTTCTGAGATGATAAATAGAATGCCCTCCAAGATTTCTACCCCGCCTGAACGATGGGGAGATTGGTATTCCCTTTTGCTCGAATCCCATTTTAACTTATATTGATTTATATATTCGTAATAATCGTGCATGAATAGGTGTAATTGGATGCTAGTGTGTGAAAATTTAATTTCACATTTATGAATGTGTTGAGTTTAAAGTGGGAAGGCGTAAGCCTTTATTAAAGAGTGTGTGTATGTGTTTGGAGGGATGAAAGGAGGATCAAGCTACTCACATCGACTCGAGCTCCACTTGATGAGAACTTGTTCAAGAGTGGATTGGTTTGTCAACTAATAGAATGAGTCTATACCAGATCAGTGTTTTTTTAGCTTTTCAAGCTCAATTTGAGCTCGGCTTAACAAGCTTAGCACTTCCAATGTTACATGTGAATAAATCACCTACTTGAGCTCGACTGGGTTTCGACTTGAAGAAAGCTCGTTTTACTTCATTTTACATAATTAGGAAGCCAAGTTTAAACACGATTTTAAGTTTGTTAGAAAAGTAAACCCAGCCTGAACTGTATCGTGCTTGACTCGATTAGGATCGTTTACTCCCAGGTCTGTCTGTGCGGCTCAATTGTTTTGTTTATGAATGTTGTGATTTTAAAAGTGGTAAGCCTTGACAACATGTCAACATTGCTTCATTTTCTTACAATTTCTGATGCATGGAATCAACTTCATGGCATGCAGGAGTAAAGCTGAGAAGACCTAGCTCCTAAATCCTTCTCTGCTTTCAAGATATTCCATTTTTCATAAGCTTTTACCTTATTGGTTTTTATATAAGTGTCTCGTATATATTGTTGAAGGAGCTGAATATTGCTCAGCCTTCATCTTGTATCCTTCTGTGTCTTAGTTAAAGATAACATTTTTTTTAAGTTGTTGACTCTCTGACTAACATGACTTTCTTTGTTGAACGTTATTATATTGTGTTTATGCATCCATCTTCTTTATATATGACCAGAATTTAGTGGGTTCTTAAATGTTGAATTGAAAATTTTTCTTATGGGGTTCATCAGGTTGTACTACCAGTATATTCCGGAGCGAAAGGAGTATCCGGTCTTATGTAGGAAGTTGGCTAATGATGGGAAAGGTTGGATGAAGCAAGTTGTCAACTACATGAGCAAAGGATTTTGGGAGGAAGAAATTTTGCTAGATTGGAATGAAATTGCTGAGCTATATGGTAACTTTATATGTCTACTTTTGCTGTAGATCTCAAGGATTTCATATTGCTCAGAACTATTGTTTTCTAACATACATTTCCTTTCTTATTGGCAAAATATTGCATTATGAGGAAATCAACTAATATATTGTTCTCTAGTATATTTGGAAAGACTTACTAGAAAGTTGTTCGTAAGTTCAATTGTTTCAAAGTAGCCTTTTATACAATTACCATGCATATTATATTGCTAACACAGTATAGTGCCTTATAGCACTTATGGCTTTTGCAATCTGAGAAGCCTACAGCGAGCAACTGTCCCTATTAGTTCAGTGGGCTGATTTGTATTTTTGTGTTTTAGAATCTTGGCAATAGATAGCCTTATCGATTGAAGTGATAAGGCTGGAAAGTACTCAGTTGTAGTTGTAAAATTGTAGTGCATCTGAAAGCATCGATTTTTTAAGTTCTTTGTCTTTAAATGCAGTTTGTCCATAGTGCTGTCCTTGTGGCTCTTATGTTGCTTTTGCTTCTATAGGATATGTACATGTGGGTACATGTCGCGTATCACCAGACAACAGATTTCTTGCATATACGCTTGATATAACTGGTAATGAAAAATTTGTGCTTCAAATCAAGGACCTTCGAAGAAACTTTGTTCTTTCAAATCACAGAGTTGAGGGCGTTGTTAGCTTGGCATGGGCTCAAGATGGCTGTACTTTGTTCTACACATTATGTGACCAGAACCAAAGGCCATACAGGCAAATTCCTATTCATGTTTCTTCGGCCTTGAGCTTGATATCATTATGTAGTCTTACCTATATGTTTTGTTATTAGTGTACAATGCATGAAACTGGGATCAGATTCTGTGGACAGTAATATCCCAATATTTGTGGAAAGTGATTCCAGATACTGTGTGGATATAACAAGCACAAAGGACGGCAAGTTTATAACTGTGAATTCAAACTCAAGGGCTTCATCTGAGGAAGGAACTTGTTTGTATCATTTTTACTTCATTCCTTTCAATTGCATTTGGACAAGCTTTTGCTCATATATTTTGCACCTTGGTGGTTGCAGGTTTATGTTATAGATGCATTTAATCCAAAATCTGGGATTCTAAGATTTTGTGAGCGTGTCTCTGGTGTGCAGTACTTTCTGGAACATCATGATGGCTTCTTCTATATTCTAACTAATGCTCCATTAAGGAAGGACGAGTTATCTAACTCTGGAGATTATTACTTGGGTAGGTGCAGAGCTGACAATTTGCACTCAACAAATTTGCAGGTAATCATCAGTGGATAGTGTATCTTACTTTCAATTCCAGGATTTTGTTTTCCTAGGTCATAGGCAAGCTAGATTCGTTCATATAGGTGGATTTGGTTAATTCTTGAGGGCAGTACTTGCGCCTGAAAGTACCAGAACTTTAGTGTATCAGTGTGTTGCACTTAACCCTGCTTTCTCTTCTTGTGTCACAAACTGGAGCTTTCATGCGAAAATTTTAAGTGCAGATACTCTAGTTACATGTTTTGATTTGATGAATTTATTTGTTCTTCCTTATCAGCCTATCATTCTTCCAGATGAAGATACTTGCTTTCTAGATATGGACATCTTCAATGAACATCTGGTACTGTTGCTCAACAAAGAGGGATCTTTGTCTATGTGTTCAATCAAGATGCCCATTATGTCTGACTGTAAGGTAGATTCTCTTCCCTATTTCTTGTGCCTATAAATGGAGGCCTGGATGTATGTAATTTTCTACACATTTTAACTTAGCAAAAGGAATGTACTAATTACCTTATGTCCTTAAGTGGAATATATCCGCCTGATTTCCATTTGGTTAATTAAGACAAAATACATGTCCATTCTTAACTTGGTACTTTAAAAACCAAGATTCCGTGAAATGCAATTAGACTAAATACCTAATCAGATGATATCATGCATCCTTGTATGCTTTGTTTTACTTGTTTCTGAGACATTTATTTGGTTTTGTTGGTGTTCTTCCTATTCCCGTATTGCATTTGCACTAAAGGAGATTTGGTTCTGCTATATTGTTCTTTTCGAGTGATTTAGTGTCATGCCTGTGAGATCTTTTCTCTTGCTATAAAAGGATGGCTAATATATACATACAGTAGAACTTAATACACATGGCTCTCATGCATCTTCTAGATGTTGGTTATTAAGTAAAGATCTTAACTGAAATCTAGTGGGACACAATGCAAACAATACCAATCTCTCATAAGAGGAGGTTTAAGATTTCAATTTCTTGTAAATTGTCATTTCACTTTGGGGTTTGTACTTTTGTTTGTAATGACCCTCAGACTGTGAAAGCTGCATGCATCTGATTAAAGTTTTCCTAACTTGCTGAAGCTGGGATTCATTTCTTGGTCCCTGGTACGGATTTCAAGATGATCTGACTTTGTAGTGAGAAAATCTTTTCAAAAATTTACTCATTCATGGTTCACTTGGATTCTTGGTCCACTAATACTTGATTATCAAGAAATAACTATCTTTAAGTAGTGTTGATATATACATCTAAAGATGATTTTCTTTTTAACTGCAGACAGAATTGAAGATTGATGATCTTCATGCATGGTTTTTCCCTCTGCCTTCGAATATGTGTACAATATCGCCTGGCGCAAATCTTGATTTCATGAGTTCAGTCTATCGTGTTGTGCTTTCTTCTCCTGTGGTATGATGCCGAACACTCCCCTACCGATGACATCTATAACTGTAACCGCTACCTTTAAGTTGCTTGTTCATTCCCCACCTTATCTCTTTTTGTTGATATGTATATTCATGTTACTCTATGATGGCTTATAGATCTTTTGTCTACAACAATATTCTTTTCTTGATTCAGATAGACTGCCAAAAGCATTTATCCATGTAGTCATAAAATATCAAGAAGAGAATGAATTACACGTGTCAGGCTGTTTATTTTACCCAGTTTCCCACTGTTTGAGTATTGTTTTCAGACTTTAAGTTACGCTTAGATTAAATAAACGGGTGCTTGAAGTCTCACTTTATGGTTCTTAAGATGAATAACAGGCATGATATCCATAAATATGCAATGTTTCAACTTCTAAGGTTTGCTGTTTGAAGGCTTGTGTTATTGCTCATTCAATAGTTTAGTTTTTACTAGATATGTATAAGTGCCTTGTGTTTCTCTCTCTCTCTCCATCGTTTTTGTTGTTCTTTATTCTGGGTCTCTTTTTGAGATCAAATAATTTGGTTAACACCTGATTGAGAAAGCTCCATACATCCTTTTGTCTTCATTTGCATTTTTTGAAGCCTTTCCCTATTCTTTTCCTTTTGTTTTCTTTTGACTTGAGGGGAAGGGGGAGTTCTTGGGGGTTGGGGGAGAAGTTTAATTAAACTGCTATGGTGGAAACTTTTAATCGAAATGAACGATGTTAAATGAATATTTTCTTTCTCCTCCTATTTTATGCTTTTCTCTGTACCACTAGTTTATCTTTTGACAATTGAACTTAAAGACCCTCAGACAGAATATCGGTGGGTGGAAATTAGAAATTCTGCTGATGTAACAAACTCAAGTAGAAGGCACTAAGCACAAGCATCTCATATTCCTTTTTGAATTCCAGATGCCTGATGTTATTGTCGACTATGACATGTCGAGAAATTCGCACGTTGTTGTGCAGCAAGAAGAGGTGTCTAATATTTGTTCCAGCACTAACCACTTGCAAAACTATAAGAGCGCAAAGGAGACTGAGGACCTTCTGTGTGAGAAGAAAACAAATGGTCATAAAAGTGAAGCATCGGGATTGAAAGACCTTTCTGACCTGTACTTTTGTGAGAAAAAAGAAGTTATTTCACATGACGGCATCAGGGTTCCCTTGACTATCTTGTATTCTAAAGAGCTTCATAGAAAAGGAAAATCTCCAGGGCTTTTACATGGCTATGGAGCGTATGGGGAACTCCTTGATAAAAGCTGGTGTGCAGATCGGTTGAGCTTACTCGATCGTGGTTGGGTGATTGCATTTGCTGATGTAAGGTAAATGGAAAAGAAGTGAGATATTTGTTTTCTAATATTTGGGGTGATACAAGGAAGACTTCTGCACAAAAGTTTCATTTCCTTTAAGAAGAGTGACCTTCATGATTCTTTTTCACCAGGATTTAAATTGTCATATTATGGCGATGCTTGGTCATTTGTGACAAAAGCTACGTTCTTTTCGTGGCTTTAAGATTTTAAAGGTGGATATATAGTTTGTAGTTTCCATGTAACCTGAAGAACAGATTGTAAGTGTGTCAATGTGCTTGCTCAGTTTTCCAAGTGAAAATGCTAATGAACATTTAGCTATTTATGTGCTGACCAAAGCATGTGGTAGTTATATTAACCTTGGGAGAGCATTAGATGCTAGCGGACTGTAACCTCATAAGCAACTCTGTAGAGCAAGAAATATAAGAAAACAAAGACTCTAGATCTCTAAACTGTTAACTCTTCATTCACCAAGGTGGTTCTGTGATTTCCTCTTAAATCAGCCATCTTATCTAATTTTGGTCAGTTCTGAAGAAATATTAAATTAATGATAGTATCCTTGTATATTGCTTGACTGTCATGTGTTTTGAGGGCAGGGGTGGTGCTGGTGCTGATTCTTCATGGCATAGCTCTGGCAGTGGATTGCACAAGTTAAACTCGATATGCGATTTTGTTTCTTGTGGCGAATACCTAATTAATGAGGGCTATATTCACAAACAGCAACTTAGTGCTGTTGCCCACAGTGCCGGATGTTTTCTTGTGGGTGCAGCCATGAATATGCATCCAAATCTATTTCGAGCTGCCATATTGAAGGTAGGTACGTAGTATGGCTCTGTTTGTGATCTTACCTGGTACAGTAATGATTGGATTTCTTTTGTTTTATTCTAATTCTTTCATGCAAATGTTTGCTGGGAGATCAAAGTGGGTGTGGCTTTGTAAAATCATCATAAAAGACAAATGGATAAGGGAACTCAATTAAACTGATATGCTAATGATTAAAAGATCAAAAATTACATTGAAGACAAAGACTCATTAGTTGATTCTGCAACAAGATGCTACTCAATTAAAGGAAAAATGATGGTTAGATGAAGAAAGAAGTATGAAGAGAAAAAAGAAAGGCCAGAAAGCTATAGTTTGATGGACCCTTTTAAGAAATGTTGCAAGTTGATTTTTTCCTGCCATGACACTACTGGTTCAAATGTCTGGTGAACACTTCCTGTAATACCACCGTTTGTATTATCCAGATTGTCTTTGGGAATAAACCCAATTTTTGGGTTATTTATGCCAATATTGTCCATTGTTTTTGTAATTAAACAATAGTAGTTGCTTTTATTAAGCTTCCGAAAACTTAAAAGTTGATTTTTAAGAAGTCTGCTTCTAAGAAATCGAAGTTAAAGTCTACTATTAAGCTTCCGATGTTAAAGTCTACTTCTGAGAAATCGACTGCCATTCTTAAATTATCAAATACTCATTCCCTTAACGGCTTCCTAAGAAGAAAGAAAAGACAAAGAGGATTCCTTGCAACCAGGTTGATACTTTTAAAATTTTTCCTTATGCTGCTCATGTGCATAATTTTTCATTGCAACTCGCTACAAAGTTTAAGACAGTGGACCACGGCTTTGCTTCAGATGGTGTTATCCTTGATTTGTTTGGGTTTGTCTTCAATTTTTTGACTGTTGCTTTTTGATTCCTTGCAACTTGTGTATGAAGTTTGAAACAACTAAACATGGCTTTGCTTTAGATAGGTTTCTCTTCATGGGTTTTTGTTGAGAAATAAGGAGAGAATAAAAAGATGGGAAGGTGTTGGGAAGACCCAAATAAGAAGCACTGAGAGAGTTTGGCATAGAGAAAGAAAGAAGAAAGATTACAGTGAGTTTTGAAGTCGGATGTCTCCAAAATTGACTTCCATAATTTGGGAAATCAAATAAAAAAACCCCTTTTGTTTTTTATTATGAATACAAAGGTCAATATTCTTGTTAATTCTTGCAGGGTCATAGACTCTTAGGTTTTTTTTTATTTGTTCAATTAATGTTTCAGCAATAAGCTTGTTGGGGAAAATGATGTGTATAATACATGTATCAGGTGCCCTTTCTTGACGTATGCAACACATTGTTAGACACTGATTTGCCGCTCACTGTACTGGACTATGAGGAGTTTGGGAATCCGCAGATAGAGTCCCATTTTCACAACATCCTGAAAGTTTCTCCTTATGATAATATCCGTCAAGGATTTTGTTATCCTGCAGTGCTGCTTAAATCCTCATTTAACGACTCAAGGTAAGCTTGCATCTGAAATTTCCTTTTGCATAATTCTTCTCTACATGACTTTGTGCTTGTCTTCTAAATTTAACCCTTTAAATTCATGTCTCAATTTTTGCCTGCCTATTTATTTGAGCCTGAATGTTATGCTTAAATTCTTGGCGAACAATGAGCCATTTTGCCTAAAAATGATCTTGAATCATCTTCATTTGTATGCGCATAATGCCTTTGCATGCATCCTTCTAAAACAATGATCCTGAAGATGTTTGTGCATTCAAGGGTTGGTGTTTGGGAAGCAGCCAAATGGGTGGCCAGGATACGGGACGCTGCGTGTTCAACTTGTTCTTCTTCAGTCATTCTGAGGTGTAGCATGAGTGGAGGACATTTTGATGAAGGTGGCCGCTTTAGTCATTGTGAGGAAACGGCTTATGAATATGCTTTTCTATTGAAAGTCCTGAGTACTTGTGGGTGATGAAAATGCCAAAAATCTGCCGCTTACAGGTAGAAAATTGTTGGAACATGCATCGGTCATGGTCGTTATTCATGTAAGAGGCAATCAAAGGAATAGGGAGGAAAGAGTATATTAGAAAGGTTTTTAGTGTAGGACTTCGAACTCGCAATCGAGAGAACACATTTGAGACCAGGTAAACTACTTGCTATCTGCAACAATATGGTCAGGCTACTATTAACTCCCTATCTGCAACAATATGGTGGTTGGATATTCAGTTTTGCTTGAGTTCCATGAATTGTTGGTTACCGTATGTGACCTATTCTTATATGGAGATTTCTAACATCTTAGAGCAACCTCCTCAACTTAAGAACAGCTAGCGCAGGTATATCAGCAATTGCTGGTATTGAATGTACCTCTTTAACACCTTGTAGCATGGAACACTAGTGCTCCGTAAAAAATGACATTTATTCAGACGGCTTACCATTTAGTCAGATGGATTTTCTTTGTGTAAGTTGTACTCAGACAATGATAACCATGGACCATGCGTCCACTAATTGGACGTTACAACGTCCGTCTACACAACCTTCGCTCGCGCTCATTTACATTATGCGTACGTGCATGTTCATTCAAAATTGCTAGAATCAAAAGACAAAACATGGTACAATGAAGGCAAGAATGTTTGAGGGCTCCAAGGCCTTTTTTATGGTAACCACCTGCAAGGAACTGAGAAGAGACTGCACAAACGCCTTTGAACTCTATCACGTCAAATAAGCTGGAGGGTGGATTCTTCAGTCCGCGAGCAAAGTGGAAGGGGAGATTGGGCAAACAATGAAGAGTGTTTTTGAACAAGGTCCATTGCATTTCAGATGGGGATTAAAAAAGAAAAAAACGAAAATTGGCGGGGCAGTACCAAGCCTCTAATGATCACCAGAAATTTTGTACAGAGATAAACCATCTGTTTTTGAAAGCTGAATCGTTGCCAATCGATGAACCTAATTCCAGTTTCCAACAAAGGAACAAATATGAACCACTCCAGGCAGAAAGTCGAGAAGGCGCAGCATATAGACAAGCAAGCAGAATAGCCTAAAGCCCAAAGATTAACATGAGAATTCCAGCATTTACATTCAACTAGCCTTTTCTCCATCGGACGAGACAAAACTGAGCCAAGCACACATTGATTCGGAAAGCATGGACGGTCACCTTTTCAGCCTCTTTTGGGCTTGACTGAAATCTTCACCGTTGCTTGTGTCCCGATATTGCCCCGCTAATTGATCACCAGAAGGTGAAGGTCGCTCATGATCCTGAAGCATAATAAGGGAATGAAATTAGCATAGAATAGAGAAGTTACCAACTGCAATCCAAGAAGCTGAGTACTCTTCCACACACCCCCCCCCAAAAAAAAACCACAAAAAAAAAATACTGAGATCATTAAAATGTCATTACTTTAGTGACGGAAATCCCAGAAGCCAGTCCGCTATTTGCTCGCTTTCCTAGATTAATCTGCACCGAGACAGTGGCCTGAGAGAGATCCACTCCAGCAGTCTGCAATGCTTGCGTCAATGTGTTAAGCAACCTGATTAGAAACAATTGCAAAGCAAGGTCAGCTAAAATCATCATAACCTACTGAAAGATTTCCTAAATCTATTGACAGAAGAACATTAAGCTACACTGGACTATCTCCTGCTGAACATGCGATCACTGCACAAAGAATACATAGAAACCTTGTAGAGAGGTAGAAAAAGAAGAAAGAATTGAATAAAGCACAAAACAACTGATTTTAAACTCCAAATGCCCAGACACAAGACACTACATAGAGACAACCTCGAAAAACCAAATCAGTCAGCACAATTACAATGATGGAGCCAAGGGGGGGCAGAGGGGGGCCATGTTTTGAAAATTTTAATTCATAATATGTAAATATGTGTGTAAAATAAAATTGGCCCCCCCTAAATTTTTACAATTTTAGTTTATATTATGAGAGTTGATATATATATATATATGTATAGATATGAATTAGTCATCTTTGAATTAATTTTTTTCTTCAAAAAAAGCTTTATTTTTTATTGTACTAATTATTTAACTTTCAAAAATTAAACATATAATTTGATGATCCATAGTAAATTGACTCAATGTGATGTATTAGAATAAAAAGACCCAATTTATAATTGTTAAAAGCAAGAACTAGTACGTCTAAGAATAGAACTTCAACATTTTGAGCTCGACATTCCAAATCATCCTGAATTGCAAGAATTATCTAGTATTCATGAGTTATGTCAAGGCTTGGTGAAGACAAGAAAATCAGTGATATATCCTCTTATTGACAGATTGATTATATATAGAAAAAGCTCCGAAACTACAGAGCGTAGAATGATTGTCTTTTTCTATATATCACTTGTTCTTACTCTTCCTGTATCAACTGCAACTACAGAGCGGGCATTTTCAATTATCAAAATAATCAAGACAAAGCTCCGAAACAAGATGGAAGATAATTTCTTGAATGATTGTCTAATTGTGTATATAGAAAAAGAAGTTGCTGAAAAATTTAGCAGTGATTCAATCATAGATGAATTTAGTTCTATAAAAGAGCGTAGAGCTCAATTTACTTCTAAGAAACGATGTTGAAATTTCAAATTATGTTAACATAACTTTTATCTTTTTTCAATTGAAAATAGTTACATTTATATTACATGGTATATATATATATATATATATATATATATATATTGCATAGGTAACATATTGAGATGGTTTGTGATGTATAAGATATTTAATCAAAAGTTATCTTTTTTGTTAATTTTTGTTATGACTATACCGCATATTTATGAATAGACATACCTTTATAATTGAATTTAATATTTGATATTTTTAGATGTCATATATTTAAATAGAAGAAAATTATTTTGAACATAATATATTAAGATAATTTTATTAGGAAAAAATTTTGCCCCCCCCCCCAAAAAAAATCCTGGCTCCGTCACTGAGCACAAATATTATGCACCTGAAAGCAGAGCCATAAAAACAATAAATCCTACTTAATATATCAAAATCTCTAATAGTGAAACCACCACCACAAGCTGTCCTCATCTTAGCAATCAGGCCAGAACACTAAAAAGTCCCCAAGCGCTTGACTGATAATACGTAATTGGAGATAATCTCTCTCTCTTTCTCTCTCTCTCTCACGCCTCCAATAATTCCCCCCATCCCAAAGAAGGAAATGGATATAAAATTATATATTGCATTGTGACCACATTTTAAAGCAAATTTAGGAAATGGCAAGTAAAACCTTAATGAATGCAGGACATTTGTCAATGGTTCTAGCTACAAGTTTCATGATGCACCAACAAACAATGAAACATACTCATTTATTAATGCCTGCCCCAGAGCATACAAGAGAGTCGGGATTAACAGCAACTATTGAGAATTCTGTGGTAAGAACATAATTTGAATTACGCATCAGAGACAGTAATAACAGCCACAGAAGTTAATTAACATGAAACACCATGTGCCAATCCATAGCATTAAAACCAATATACAAGCTGTAAAACCACTCACCCTTGCGAATATATGCTTGAGATGCTAATTGTGCCCCCTTCAATAGTTAAGCCCTCCGGATGGTTTAGCATATCATCAGTGATCGGACAGTCAGAAGACTGCGCATCAGGAGCTGGCCTAGGTTGGGAGTGGGAGAAGGCACCATCATTCTGGATCGGAACTGGCATGGCTGCCTGCAAAGGCATTGGCATGGGCATCGCCTGGTTTGTCAGTTCAGTTTGCTGATCAATGGTTTTAGAGGTAACCTCCCTCCCAAGGTCAGATTCAATTGGATTTTGTTGACTTGGTTGCACAGTTGAAGATACGGTGATATTGTTGTCCTCTAACCTTCCAGGATACAGTGGACCAGAACCAGAGCCGTTTTTCATTGTTTGTGGATGACTGACAAAACTCTGAGTCCGCCAATGACTGTTCCTCTACTCCAAGTAAATGCCATAAAAACGTGGTCAGTTTGAAGATATGCATCAAAACAGAAATGGAAACCAAAATGCAGTTTTCTTGAGAAGATTTTGATAGTAAAATGAATTTCCTATATGGATATCCAAAAATCTTGCTAAGTTTCTTCTTTGTGTCAGAGAATATGTTGTTACTGTCGAGGAAGGAATGGGGAAATGGACCCCGGGCCGGGGGGGGGGGGGGGTAAGGCACTAGGCATGTAAGAATAGCAAGAGAAAAGGGAAAGAACATTGAAGGAAAACCTAGATTAGTATTCCAACCAAATAAGCCATGGAACATTAGTGAAATTGACAGTAACAGCCAAACTATATCAGTTAAAGTATAACAGCAGAATGGCCACGAAACATCTTACTATAGTTGTGTGTAGTTGCGCAAGTGGGAAAGAGAAACAAAATAATTACCATAAAGGACACCCAATTAGTACATATCTTCCATGATCTAGCCAAGTGAAATACATGTTTATAGAGCCAACAAAGATGGCTTGCATGGGTAAAATGATAAAATTCATTTATATGGTAGATATCAATGTTTTACCCAGGGCATCAGCTTTGTGGGCTCTGAATTCCAAGCCTGATATGATCCTTCATATTTTTGAACCTTTTCCTGTAGATATTGTACATACTGGATCACCTGTACACAGGCATAGACAATCAGCCAACCTACAGTAAATCAACCATTGAAGAGACAAGGAGGCAATTGCAACAACTTATTTTGATCAACTGATGTACCTCCAATAGGAAAGATGCAGTATCTCGCTTTTGATCACTATGGGGTATCAGCTCTCTCAAAATCTGAAATCTGGGAAAGAAAATAAAATTTAATTACTGGAAGAAAGACTAAATTTCCAATATGGATTGCCTGAACATTAAAAGTTTATTCCTCTCAATTTCCTATCATAATTCACTTTATTCCAAAAGAAGTCTCCAGAAGCTCTGAAGTCTTATAGACCCACGTGAATGTCATACATAAGCCAAATAATTTCCCAAACTTCACATTTCCCTAGACAAGTCAAGCACGAAGAACGTGAAACTTAAAAAAGTGTAACTTATTAGGGAAGGGAGTATTTGGCATCATATCAAGACAACAGCAGTATTGGTCAGACAAATGTCACTTGGCAAACAGTTATATTTGATATTTAGGCACCACGCGTGGCCTCAAAATTTAACTGCTAGGTGGTTAACGGAACCACATGCCGCAGGGTTTCAGAAGAAAAAGGAGGAAATTGCGCTTCTAAAGACAGCCAACCAATAATTTCTTGATGGTAACTTGAGCAACAATAGCAAAATCAGATCAAAGCAGTAAATATAAGCTACTCACATGCTCACAATTATTGCACCCACCATTAACACAGGAAAGACCAAGTCTTTTTCTCCTGGTGAAAACCAAACATTAGAAGAAAACAAGAGCTACACGTATTACAAGAACTAAAATGGCCAGGAAACCAAATGCCGCAAGTACAGATAAAAATGTCGAGACATACACAAAGCCACAAACTCCACAATTCTGATGCCTTCAGAATAACTTGTCTCATTTCACACCTAGAACAGCTGTGACCAATCAAAGTAGATAAACCATTGAATGCTATTGGAGCTTTAAACTAATTTTGGATGAATCCTGTTAACACTCTATTTTTTACTTGCATCTCTGTCAGTTCCTCTTCCTGCTTGTCAACCCCTGCTACTAGGTACTACTTGAACTAATATAACAGTGAAGGCAATGCCCAGAAGAGGCTGATTTTTCACCAAAAAGGAAAAGCATTAATCCAAAGTTTTTCATTCCACAATCTCCTTATCAATTTGTTAATGAGAAGATTTATATGACATAGTTCCACTTCCCAGGTCAAGGATTCAACAGCATAATCCCACACGAATCCCAAACATCCACTCCAAAAGCTAGAAAACTCGCAAGTAGGAAAAGAGGCCAAGCAGAACTGTAGACAAAGTAGAGTTCTTCTTTGACTTACAACATTCTGTGTTTGACACGACACAGAGAGTCCACAATTGTCAAGCAATGGCCCCACATTCTGTGTTTGGCTAGATATGTGGGCCATATCTAGCACTTCTTAGAACACCAATGCAGCTGACTCATTCATGAGAATTGGCATTTCAATATCTTTGCAACTTCAGTGAAATGTATCTTTACTTATACAAGGAATTTTGAGAAGAAAAGACAGAAAAGAATTCTGGTACTGTGCTACAGGTAGACTGCAATAACTACAAAAACAGATTATCCTGAAACCACAGGACAAAGAAAAGACATGGCCCCACATGCTGTGTTTGGCTAGATATGTGGGCCATATCTAGCCCTTCTTAGAACACCAATGCAGCTGACTTATTCATGGGGATTGGCATTTCAATAACTTTGCAACTTCAGTGAAATGTATCTTTATTTATACAAGGAATTTTTGAGAAAAAAAGACAGAAAAGCGTTCTGCTATTGTGCTACAGGTGGACTCCAAGAACTACAAAAACAGATTATCTGAAACTGCAGGACCAAGAGAGGACACTTTTTTCCTTTACAGGGACTTGAGAGAAAGAAGGAAAGACCTCAAGTTAGTCATTCAATATGGGAACAGTAAGACATGCTACACAGTATCCATTTTTTTTTATTGCAGCCCAGATTTTTTTTTTCCCATCCCTGACCAAGTTGTCACAAAAACACCCCCATCTTCAAGTAACAAAAAGGCTTAAAACGCATAATGAGAGAGAGTTCATCTCTATTGGAAGTTGAATGTTCTCTAACCTTCCTACCTATCCAAAAAGTCCTCAATAAGTCTCATGACCACCATGCATTACGGTAAAGCAAAAGAAAGGCATCTTACTAAAGCTCAAATTCTTGCATCTTCTCTTGACAAAGAAAGGATTATGTAAATGAAGATTGACTACGATAAATCAAGCAGCTTGGTCACTTTATCACTCTGTAGCCACATCAAACATTGGCCTTTAAAGGTATAGTCTTCAGAAAAGTATCATAACTAATTCGAAACTACACCAACAAGGAGTTAAAGATTTCATGAAACTGATCATTACAACTACATTTCACTCAATTAAAACTCGTCCAATTAACTACTAAACAATAAACAGATACATGATTAACAATAATAAAAGCCACCAAATATAGCATACCTCTCATTAATCTTGCTTCTTCTTCGCTGCTCTGTTACTGAATGCTTCGACCTCATTGCATTTGCCTTATCACTGCTCTTCCCATCTACTCCTACCAATTCATCCAAAAAAAAGTCATAATTCTGAAACTCCAAAAAAGAGCCAATTGTCACTTCTTTTCTCAACAAATCCCAATAATCCAGTTATAAAAGGGGCCAATCTATCAAAAACTGCACTAAAATGAAATATAAGTGATCCTGAAACTAGACTAGAACAATTAAAGGGCCACCGTCAAAAATTACTTATCTATATATGCATTGGAAAAGAAGGAAAAAATAAAAATAAAATAAAAATTCACCTATGGGATTATTTTGGGATGGTGTGGAGTCTTTTTTGGCACCAAAATCGTCCTCCTCCTCTTCTTCCTCTTCCTGATGACCCTTTCCAGATTTCATACTATTTTTTCCCCAAGATTCAATTCTTATAAGCTGATTCTGTGCATAAAACCCATAAATTAAGCAAACCCACAACATCTATGCAATCAAATGCTAGAATAGAAATGATAAAAAGAGATCTAGACAAGAATATCGGCTGAACTAAACCAAAAATAACGAATAACACCCAAAACCATAACCAGAGAGAGGAGCAAAAAATTACTTCTTTATGGTAAAGTTTGGACTTTGGAGCTTTGGGAGAGAATTTGATTAATTTTGGCAAGTGGGTTCCAGAAATTTGGTTGAACTGGGGTGTCCACTGCTCCGGTGAGCGTGTGTGGCCGCAACACTACTAATGCACCGGCTTTTGCTTTGGTATGATGACCAGAGTACAGAAATGGGCTGGTTTTTTAATTTCACCTTTCTTCCCATTTATTTTTATAAAGGGTTTTTTCTTTTTTCTTTGCATATACATAACATATCTTTACCACCAGTGAAAATAAGAAGAGTCATGGGTTTGTAATGTCTTGTATTTACTTTCTTACGTGTATTTTGTTTTGTTAATTAGCATATCAACACCAAGAAGCAAGAACTAGTAGTAAATACGAAGAAAGTCTATAAATAGAAATGCAATTAACTGCTCCGATTTAAAATAAAAGATAAAAGATGGAGAAGCACCCGTGAGTCACGTGATTCATTTAGCCAAAAAATTAAGATGAGTTAGGTAGTTTAAATAAATTAGATACATGGAACAGGTTAGGATGAGATGAGGGCTAGCCCATTTAAACCTCGTGATTTTTTTTTTTTTTGGGCTCCCTATATATCTTCATTTAAAATCAATTAGTGAAGCCTAATTGGAGGATGGAGCAAATAATGCAACATTTTCAAGGGAAAATGCATGCTCCAATGCATGCTTTCTATGGATTAAATGTTTTTGGAGTATTTTTCAAAAATTTTATAATAGCAATGTATGTCAAAATCTTACGAGCCTATTTGGCAAGCAAGTTTTTGGTCAAGTTTGTCTGTTACAAGTTTTTAACAACTTTAATTACAGTAACTTTAAAAAACTTTTCTAAAATTTTAAACTATACACTTCAAAACATTCAAAATTTACACACTTCAAAAAATTTTTATACAATTTTTTACAGTAAATAAGTTACAGTTTTAGACAAACACCCTAAAATTCATTTGTCAAATGCAACCTACATTGTAGATATATTTAGGAGTGTTATAAAATTTAAAATTTTATTGAATTTTTTAAAATTTGTTTAAAAAATATCCTACCACAACTACCCACCACCCTACCCATCACCCTCCGCCAACACAACCATCCCTCTTTTCTTCATTGCTATCACCATCTTCCCTTATCCTCCTTTCTTTTCTGTCTCTCCTCCTCTTCCATCTTCCTCTTCCATCTTCCTCTTCCTTCCCTATCTTCCCTTCCATCCTCTTCCCCTCTCCTCCCCTCATGTCATTTCCCTCTTCCCAGCATCCCTCTTCTTTTCCCTTGGCGATTGGTCGTAGCTCGTTATCTAGTCATAGATTGAGACCAAATCTAATTGCGACCCGAGACCAGATTGCAATGAGGGAAAAAGCAGGAGTTCGGAGAGGCAAAAAGTGAGGAGAAGAAGAGAGGAGAAAAGGGAGGAAAGAGGGGGAGAGAGGAGAGATGAGGAGAAGGAGAAACGGTGACGACAGTAAAGGAGGGAGAAGTGTTGGCAATGGCAGTAGCGGAAAGTGATGGGTGGTGGTAATGTTTGGAAGAAGAAAATGGGAGTTATTTTACTTAAATATTTTTTTTGTTATTTCTAGGTGTTTGAATTTGCGTGTTTTTTAAGTTGTTTTTTGGAGTTTAATTTTCTTACTATAGACTCCACAAACAAAAATAGTTTTTGAGCAGAAGAGGGAATCCATACGGAGCCGTAGTTTTAGTCTAGCAAAATCAAATTAGATTATCAATATTTAGTATATGTACAATTTTAGTCCGTAAATTTTTAGTAAGAACAAAGCTGACTCACAATGTATCCAATTGAAAACAAATTTAGGATATTTGAAAATTTTTCTCAATTACTAACAAAATTAGGTCACGTGCAGTCATGTATCCGTTGAATTAAATCTATAAATAAAAAAGCAAAAAAGTGATTAATTTTAAACAACAAGGTTAAGGACTAATAATTTACATGCTAATTAAGTATGTATAAAAATAAGAAATTTGTTAAACTACAAAATTGAAACCAATTAGTGTACTGGTTCATTGATTCATGAAGGCTTATGGTAACTATAGTCTTCTAACATACTATTTTAGGGACTCTGATATCTAAATGATAGTGTATTGTCAAAAGTTTAAAATGTTGAATGAGTAATTAAGTGTGCTAGTTACTTCTTTTTCTACCTGGGACATAAAAAGAATTTTTTTTTTCTTTTGCAACTCCTTAGATCTAATTTTGAGATGTTACTATGCTAAAAAAGGTAAGTGCTGTATGGAAAAAATACAACAACTTCACAGCACCTCTTCGTGAAAATGTCATAACAAAAGGAAGCTAACTAGCACTTGGTAGATTGGATCATTGGAAGGACTACCCAAAAAAAAAAAAAAAAGGCTTTTACAAAACCAATCCTTGCTTCTTATCGACTTTGTTCCAATGTTCTGGAGAGTTAATTCCATTTTGTACCTCTCAATTTTACTAATTCTTATTTTAGTCACTAAATTATAAATTAGGATATTTTAGCCTCTATTCTATGAAAACTATCCCACTTAAGAACAATTATTAATGGAATCTCTAAAAAACGACAGAATACTAGTCAAGTGAGTACAAAAAAAGATTAAACAATAACCCAAAAGACTTCTAAAAGTAGAGAGAAGAAAGGAGTTTAATGATCAAATTAAGAATCGTGATATAATTTAAAGGCTAGTATTCTAATTGATAGTCTAGGGATCAAAGTAAAAATAAATAATAGTTGAAGGGTGCAAAATAAAATTAACTCTTTTTGGGACATACAACATAGCTCATCCATTTAGACTTTTTCTTTTTTTAAGTCATTCTCGTGCAACATGTTGACGAAGGTATACATCATGTGATTAGGATGTTTTACTGGGTGTCATGCTGTTTTTTAGGGGTTTTTTTTTTTAGGAAAATTTTTTAGTGATTCAACGCGGGACAAGGGATTCAAACACTCGTTAGAAAACTGTTCAAAACAATTTTGTGCAAAATACACAAGATGTTGATTTGTATGTATACAATGTAATAAACTTTCAACAACACGTACTTATAAAATACCCCCTCATTTCATTTTGATGGTCCTGTATTCATTTTTCATCTGTCCCAAATTATAGTTCACTTTCCAATTGAAGAATATAGTTGTATTTTAATTTTTCTAAAATACTCTTATTCAATGTAAGTAGTTGTTACTATAAATCTAACCCATTTAATGAGAGTTGATTCTTTTTTTACCATCAATTCAAGTTCTCATAAAATTGTACCATATTTAATGTGAGGGTATTTTAGGAAAATAGCAATCTAAATTTACTTTTCAAACAAAGTTAATTACTTTTTCTTAAACTGTGTGAAAAAAGAAACAGAACTATCAAAGTGGGACGGAGGGGAATAAATTTTTATGAATCTCACACATAAAATATAAAAAATAATATACAACATAAAATTTTGACTTTAGATTATTTTTTCTGGCCAATTTTTGGCCCTGACTCTCCAATCGTCCTGCCCCTCCTCCTTCAATGCCATGTGCTGACAGTTTGAAGTCACGTCACGTTAATCTGCATTCCCAATAATGTTTTTTTTTACAGTCTCCGAAGTTCGGATGATGCATTTCTTAAACGTGTCAAATTATAGTACACAGACTCATCTTTCACCTTTCACACTAACATCACTGGAGCAGCTGCATTCATATCACATCATTTGCGATTATAATGGAACAAGAAAATCATGGAATCTTTACAACAATCATTTTCTTGTCTATTGCTTAGCTTCTGTTTTGGCTAACCAATGCATCTCCTGCACGGCTTCACCTTCCTGTCATTTTTCACCTTCCTGTCATTTTTGAAGCTGTTTATCGTTCTTGTTTTAGGAATCATGCTTCTGCCTTGGATAATTCCTGCTCTGATCTTCCTCTTTCTTTCTTTAGTCCTACTGTTTCCAGTATTTTGTATCCTCTTCTGGGCCTTATTGTTGTTTAAGGTCATATCCAAGTGTCAGACAAAAGCCTCACAAGGAATGGATCATCATCAAGAAGTAAGTGAGCAGCAGGTGAGCCTGGAGATGGATTCATCTCAGTTTTCCTTTGATCCCGGTGAATCAGGAGAAAGCAAAAATGAGACACCGGAAACACCAAAGGCGAGCAGCAGGCATTTCGAATTGTGGCAAACTTGGCATCCACAATCTGTAGAAATTCATGAACGAAAACCGGTTAGTTTTCTTCGGAGCTGAGATTCTTCTCATATTTGAAAGAGTTGTACCAATATTCAGTCATGCATCGCGGCATTCAGGGCTTAAATTGATTATCATATTCCCCTTAAAACTGTGCATTTGCTTGTACTGAATTTAGTGCTGAAGTAACTTGTTGTACGGCAACAGTAAAAGCCTTCAAAATTTCTAAAATTAAAACAAAAATACAATCTTTGTAGACCACTATTGAATACTTGGCCAATCACAAGTTTGTTGTCTGGACTCTGGAGCTGAATTGAGTGTGACAGTTAATTTAACCAAACTCCAGCTTACAAGTCAAAGAATATACATCACCCACTCTGCTCATAAAAGACATATTGCTGTCTAGTTCAATTGTTTTTTTTTTCCCAATGTTATAAACTTCTGCTACTTCTGCTACCGTTTATTCTCATGAGATGCTGTTCTGTCTTTCCTTTTATAATCATATGTTAATGTTTGCTGCAGTTTAATGAATTAATGGCATTTTGGAGAAGGCAAGAGAAACTCACAAGTGAACAGAGATAGCAGCAGCACACTACGGAAGGCATAAGCCTTCAAGACCCATCTCTGGAACTCCTATGCTTGCTTTCAGCAATGGTTGGAGTTTTAAGAAGGTAAATACCAAATACGTTATCAAATGCATACCCGGAAACTAAACTGCAGTTACCATGTACTACATATTTTTGCATGGTATAGATTTATCTTGATTCTGGGATGCATAATTAACAGGACGAAGTAAGACACGATACATGAATATGTCACATGGCACGCTTGCCTGGGGTTTTTAATGATTTATGGTATCTAAGATAAGCACATTCGTTAGGAAGCTGAGGCAGTATTAATGTTTTGTAAATGATCGACTTACATGCAATCATTGGCTGCCACAACGCTTTGTTAATTCTGGTAGTTTGAGTGGAAAATTACGAAGTTTCAACAATTCTGGTGGAATCTGACTTCTGTTCTTGAATAAGACAGGGAAGTAGAACTGAACTTTATACTTGGAATGATACAGGCATTGATCAGCGATGATGACATCCAACGAATCCTGAGCAAATCGGACTTTCTGGGCTTTGGAGATATGCTCTGCTACAGCAACCATGGCTGCTGGCTTCAGGCACTGAAGGTGCGGTATAACATTTTCGCTATCATCATCTATGAGAAAGATTGAGAATTCTCTTAATTGTTAATGGGAGTAATTAATACTCGTGAATGCTTTGTTGCAACCAATTCATCAGTGTCATTAATTGCGAAGTTATCTTTGGCTGGATCGCATGTTCAAAAATATCATTGCAAGAACTTCCGAGTCTAATGAATCGATAGCTGATTTTTGGTTGAGAAACTACAGAATCATAGATTGATCTGAACAGAAATGGAATAACACAGCTCGTGGGACGATAATGTCGCAGACACTTGTAAATGTAAGCAATTCAGAGTACAATTTGCACCAAAAATGCATGTAGACAATACTAGTACTATTACAAGTATGATTTCTGTATCAAATGGAGTACCAATCTTTCTTCTTCTTAATACAGAATACAGTACCACTTGAACCATCCATAATCTCGAGGAAATGAGATTTTGCTCTTGCAACTGTTTTGACGAGTATAATTAACCAAAGTGCACTTTATGGGCGCTAGAGAAATGCTTTGCAGCTGCTACCATAGCTGCCTCAGGGTTACAAGGCACTGCAGCTGTTGAAGTCTTCTTGATTTCATGCTCAGTTGAGGCTGTAAAGCACGAGCTGAATAACCTAAAGACTGCTGAGTACCACTTCATTATTGTATTATCCTTACTCCTCTTGTTGCTATGTTGTTAAATGTTCAAACAAATTGGGCTGCTCTCTTTTAATCAAATAAACTAGAAAATGAACAAATAAAACTCTCTCGAGACTAGGAATATTGAATCTGCTGTGTAGCACTGGAGATTTAATTCTTTTGGATGTTTGATTTTTGAATGAGCTAATAAGTAGACATATTCATCAGCCTTATACATACTTATAGCTAAGATTTCTTGGGGATGCAGTTTCAAGTCCAAAGGAAATTATCTTGGCAACCAAGCTAGTAGAAGGTGACAAAATGGTTCCTCTTTTGAGCTTAATTTGACCATTGACATTCACCTCGTTTCAGGACACGTTTTCTTTGATTTTTTTGAAGCACTTTAGCTTCTGATATGAGTGTGTTTTCTTACTTTCGTAGAAAGTGATTTTAACGACAACCAACCTTCATTTCTCGCTCTGTGCATCGGGGGGGAAAAAAAGAGTGGCAAGGAAAGGAAGAAGTTTGTGCACCAAGAAATAAAAACCAATAGATTATACTCTCTGGTTTTCATTTCCGCGTTGTCCCAATTCGATTATCTCCTTTTATATATCGATTAAAAAGAATGGGCAAATAAACTCCATCATTGTTACTTTTTTTTTTCCTATTAACACAAACTTGATGAATTTCCAATCAGAAAAACAAGAAAAAGGCACGAAGGAAACATTTGAAATGACTAGTAATAAAAATAATATGCTGAGGTTGATTTTGTTGGAAATGTGCTTGCTGGATGAGTTGTATTAAATTTTGATCATAAGTTGACGATATTATTTGGGGGATTAAGTTCAGGTTGGAAGAAGGTCCAAATGAATGTAACCAGTCAAGCGACCGAGGAGAAAATGACACACATATGTTTTTTCCTTCTTTTTGAGCTGACTTTTACCTAGGGGTGGCAATTTCTGACACGACCCGAAAACACGACACGAACCTAACACGAAATTAATGGGTTTGGGTTGAAGTTTTGGGGGTTCGGGTCAGAATCGGGTCGAACCCGATGAACCCGAAAAGAAAACAGGTCGATTTCGGATCAACCGGTGGTGACCTGATATGACCCGATATGACCCGTTTACAAATTAAAAATAATTTAATAAACATAAAAATTATTTTATCTAAGTAAACTAAATCATTCTTTTTTTTTCAAAAGCATTAATTACTTAATTCTAAATGAATTTATTTACCTTGTGTGAAGTTAAAATTATTATATTTGGACAAATAATATAATTCGTTTTAATTTATTTTATATTTGATTTGGGATAAAACAGTTTTACGATGTTTAATTTATTTTGGATTTGATTTGAAATTATTTATTTAAATTTTTATTACTTGATGATGTAATTAATTTTGTGAGAAATTGATTTTATTAGAATTTACAGTGATAAATTAATAAATTAAAATTAATTTCGGGTCATTTCGGGTCGACCCGCCAACCCAAAATTTTCGGGTTCGTGTCAGATATACTGACCCGTCACGGGTTGACGGGTCGGGTTCGGGTCAACAGATTTTTTGACGGGTCAGGGCCAACCTGATTGGACCCGAATTGCCACCTCTACTTTTACCACATATATACCTCACATATGCTTTGAAACATTCTCTCGGAAAGTGATTTTAGCAGCAGCGTGGCAAAACAAAACAAAAGATTAGCACCACGAATGGAAGCAGCCTTGTTTAGATTCCCATTTTTCTCTAAAATTTTTTTATATTTTTTATGAATATATTTTTCAATTATTTTTTTATTTAGCATATATTAAATTGCTTCGGTACGTTATTTTATTAAAAAACCTCCAGAAATTAGTAATTCAAACCGGCTGAATTATGAAATTTTACGTGATTTGATCGAATTGACCTAAGTGCACTAGTGAAGGAATAGCCCAAAAGAGAGTACAAAATCCTAAAACAGAAAGAGAATATAAAAAGAAAGAGAATATAAAAAGAGAGTACAAAATCCTAAAAAATAATTTTAAGGCCCAAAAGACACCTAAAATTAAAAACACAAAAAAATATAAATAACACAAATTACTTTAACGATCCAAAGGTCTATAATTTGCTCTTTTGGTTTGATATCTAACCGGAATGCACCGACATAACAAACCACGTCACGAACCTTGCACACCCAATTCAGCCCCTATGCTGGTGGCCCCGCCGATACTTCCCAATTCCTTTCCTCCCTACCACTGCCCCCCACCCACAAATCCACTGTCTTTGCCTTCATTTTTCCTCCACTTTGAGCCTTCTGCTCCTGAGGCAGCCAATATAGCAGCTGCTAAGCATTTCTCTAGTGCCCATAAAACGAGTCTTGGGTGATAATATATATAGCTTTTGGTGACAATTGTTTGATCATCAAGAATCAGATGTCCATGGCTATGGCTATCGGTGCTTCCAAGGAAGAAAACATGGAGGGGGCAAGGGTTGGACAACGTTTCCAACTCTTGTTCCCTGCCATGTGAGACGCATGGAGTATGTAATATTTTCTGAATCGACTTCCGGTTCCAGTTTGAAGTAGTTTCATGCTCTCCTCTCAATCTTTTCGGAGGAAACGTTTTCTTCCTTTGGGAATAAATGATCAAGAATCAAGAACGTGATATGAGAGGTCCAGGGCATTGGATATTAAATTATGTAATCCAGTAGTAACTATAAAAATTTCGTTTGTTAAACTTAAATCATCGTGTGGGTTTATATTGATTTGTAGCAATTTTTTGTTAGATTAAGCACTGTGAACTTGCATTACCAGCAACTCTAAATCATTGCAGTCTGAGCGATTTGTAGCTATCCGAACGAAGTATTGGCAATTTTTGTAATTTGGTTAATTAGTAGAGTTGCTAACAAATTTTCATCAAGCATAAATATCAATCTACAGAACCCTAATTTTAGCGCCTAACAAATTCCACTTTATAATTAAAAACAGACGAATATTTTAATGTTGGATTCCTCACCCATTCAATGAGCAGATTTTGATAAAAATTGGACAATCCAGACCTGTAGTGCATCTGAGCCCTGAACAGTAAATTCAACAATTCATGCTTTTCAGTTCATAGGTTTTTTTTTTTTTCATTTTTAACTTCCTTCTTTTATTTGGTTTTGCCACAGCTGACCAAAAATCACTTTCCAGGAAACTGGTTTTAGAAGCTAATAGTAAAATGTTTCAAAGCATACATGGGATAAATAGAGGGATAAATGTGGTCAAAATGAGCTCAAAAGAAAAAAAGGTGTCTTTTTCTGCTTGGTTACTTGACTGGCCGTATTTCATTTGGACCAAACTGGCTTCCAAGTTCCCACCTGATCTTACTCCCTATGAAATATAGTCAAGGTTGATGACCATACGTCTTAAAACAACTCATCCAACAAGCAAATTCCAAGAAAATTCTTGTCAGCATACCAGATTTCTTACTTCGACTGTTTCTTTTGCGCTTTTTCCTGTTTATCTGATTTAAAATTTATCCAGTCTGTGTTGGTAACCCCCCCCCCCCCCCCAATACCCACAAAAAAAAAATAGCATGATAATTAAGGATTAGAAAATGATGTAATTGAGAAGAAGGCAATTTTTTCAAATTCTAATCTCATTCAATTCCCACTTCACATAAGAAACCAATATAGTCCTTCATACCTCTTTCTTTTTCTTTTTTTTTTGGCACTTTATTTGGCATTCTTTTTGACCAATAATGGAACTTATTTTGCCGTTCTGTTCAACCATTGTATATGTGGAGACGTTTGAATGGGAAAACCAATTATGCTAAGCTTTTAAATAATTGGAGTTGTATAATATATGGTTTTCATTTGATGGTGTACAAATCTTTTTTTATAATATTTTTTTGAAAAAATGAGAAATTTAAGGTTGGTTGTCGATTAAATTCACTTTCTAGGAAAGTAAGAAAATGATATATCGATGTTTGGATAGTGAAATTATCCCAAATATTATTTCGCTTTTATCATAAACACATTTTTCGACCCACCTTTTTATATTCTCAATCACCTTTTTATCTCACATACATCACATCACATCACAAAAAGTGCTACAGTAATTATTCCAAATAATATTTCAAATAATACCCTATCCAAACAATATCACGAGCTAAAATGTTGCCAAGCAAACGCGTCCTATAAGACAAGGTGAATGTCAATGGTCTAACTTGTGGTTCACAAGAGGAACCACTGAATTTCTACTAGGTTGATTTCTAAGATACTTCCCTTGGACTTGGAACTGCATTCAACTTGATGTTCAATCTTCACCCCCAAGAAATCTTAGCTATATAAAAGCTAGGCTGATTTATGTCTACTTAGCTCATCCAAGAACCAAACATTCAAAGAACTAAATCTTTAGTACCACACAACAGATTCGATCTTTAGTCTTGAGAGACGGTAATCTCTATTCATTTTCTTGTTTCCTTGATCAAACGAAAGTAGCCCAATTTGTCTTCACATTTAACAACATAGCAACAAGAGCAGTGAGGATAATAGAATGAAGTGGTACTCAGCAGTCCTTGGGTCATTCAGCTTGTGCTTTATAGCCTCGACTGAGCATGAAATGAAGAAGGCTTCAACAACTGCGGTGCCTCGTACTCCTGAGGCAGCTTTGGTAGCAGCTGCAAAGCAATTCTCTAGCGCCCATAAAGTGCAGTTTGGCTAATTATTCTGTCACAACTGTTGCAGCATATTAAATTATGTAGGAAAATGGCAACATCACGGTACGTAACTTGATGCTAAGTTACGGACAAATGCTGGCCATTCATCCATGTTGAAGGGAAAATGGCTACCGGTCAAACCAGTCAAATTACACTTATCCCATTCTTGTTCTCTCTCCCTTCAACCCATCACATCATCACCTCTTCCTCCTCGATGTTCTTCAGCCACCAATAAACTCCTCTGCCACATGAAAAAATTGAACACTTGAAAAGAAAAGTTGGCAGTCCAGATTAGTTTAATTCCATCAGGGGCTAATAGGGACTAGAGGATGAAGGGAATATGTGAAGAGAGAGATTGCAAGATTAATGACAAAGCCTCAAAGTGGAGGAAAAATGAAGGCAAAGACAGTGGATTTGTGGGTGGGGGGCAGTGGCAGGGAGGAAAGGAATTGGGAAGTATCGGCAGGGCCACCAGCATAGGGGCTGAATTGGGCGTGCAAGGTTCGTAACGTGGTTTGTTATGTCGGTGCATTCCGGTTAGATATCAAACCAAAAGAGCAAATTATAGACCTTTGGACCGTTAAAGTAATTTGTGTTATTTATATTTTTTTGTGTTTTTAATTTTAGGTGTCTTTTGGGCTTTAAAATTATTTTTTAGGATTTTGTACTCTCTTTTTATATTCTCTTTCTTTTTATATTCTCTTTCTGTTTTAGGATTTTGTACTCTCTTTTGGGCTATTCCTTCACCAGTGCACTTAGGTCAATTCGATCAAATCACGTAAAATTTCATAATTCAGCCGGTTTGAATTGCTAATTTCTAGAGGTTTTTTAATAAAATAATGTACCGTAGCAATTTAATATATGCTAAATAAAAAAAATAATTGAAAAATATATTCATAAAAAATATAAAAATTTTTTAGAGAAAAATGGGAATCTAAACAAGGCTGCTTCCATTCGTAGTGCTAATCTTTTGTTTTGTTTTGCCACGCTGCTGCTAAAATCACTTTCCGAGAGAATGTTTCAAAGCATATGTGAGGTATATATGTGGTAAACAAAAAGAAGGAAAAAGCATATGTGTCATTTTCTCCTCGGTCGCTTGACTGGTTATATTCATTTGGACCTTCTTCCAACCTGAACTTAATCCCCCAAATAATATCATCGTCAACTTATGATCAAAATTTAATACAACTCATCCAGCAAGCACATTTCCAACAAAATCAACCTCAGCATATTATTTTTATTACTAGTCATTTCAAATGTTTCCTTCGTGCCTTTTTCTTGTTTTTCTGATTGGAAATTCATCAAGTTTGTGTTAATAGGAAAAAAAAAAAGTAACAATAATGATAGAGTTTATTTGCCCATTCTTTTTAATCGATATATAAAAGGAGATAATCGAATTGGGACAACGCGGAAATGAAAACCAGAGAGTATAATCTATTGGTTTTTATTTCTTGGTGCACAAACTTCTTCCTTTCCCTGTCACTCTTTTTTTTCCCCCCCGATGTACAGAGCGAGAAATGAAGGTTGGTTGTCGTTAAAATCACTTTCTACGAAAGTAAGAAAACACGCTCATATCAGAAGCTAAAGTGCTTAAAAAAAAAAATCAAAGAAAACGCGTCCTGAAACGAGGTGAATGTCAATGGTCAAATTAAGCTCAAAAGAGGAGCCATTTTGTCACCTTCTACTAGCTTGGTTGCCAAGATAATTGCCTTTGGACTTGAAACTGCATCCCCAAGAAATCTTAGCTATATGTATGTATAAGGCTGATGAATATGTCTACTTATTAGCTCATTCAAAAATCAAACATCAAAAGAATTAAATCTCCAGTGCTACACAGCAGATTCAATATTCCTAGTCTCGAGAGAGTTTTATTTGTTCATTTTCTAGTTTATTTGATTAAAAGAGAGCAGCCCAATTTGTTTGAACATTTAACAACATAGCAACAAGAGGAGTAAGGATAATACAATAATGAAGTGGTACTCAGCAGTCTTTAGGTTATTCAGCTCGTGCTTTACAGCCTCAACTGAGCATGAAATCAAGAAGACTTCAACAGCTGCAGTGCCTTGTAACCCTGAGGCAGCTATGGTAGCAGCTGCAAAGCATTTCTCTAGCGCCCATAAAGTGCACTTTGGTTAATTATACTCGTCAAAACAGTTGCAAGAGCAAAATCTCATTTCCTCGAGATTATGGACGGTTCAAGTGGTTAAGATTCTTGACTCCCAAAACCAGCAAAGGGAAATACGCTGTAATCAGATTATATAGGTCCCAGGTGTGCTCTCTTCGTTTCTTCTTATTCCATTAACCAGGGGCTGAGGGTCCATAGCAATATTTTGGTTGTGAAATGGTACTGTATTCTGTATTAAGAAGAAGAAAGATTGGTACTCCATTTGATACAGAAATCATACTTGTAATAGTACTAGTATTGTCTACATGCATTTTTGGTGCAAATTGTACTCTGAATTGCTTACATTTACAAGTGTCTGCGACATTATCGTCCCACGAGCTGTGTTATTCCATTTCTGTTCAGATCAATCTATGATTCTGTAGTTTCTCAACCAAAAATCAGGCATCGATTCATTAGACTCGGAAGTTCTTGCAATGATATTTTTGAACATGCGATCCAGCCAAAGATAACTTTGCAATTAATGACACTGATGAATTGGTTGCAACAAAGCATTCACGAGTATTAATTACTCCCATTAACAATTAAGAGAATTCTCAATCTTTCTCATAGATGATGATAGCGAAAATGTTATACCGCACCTTCAGTGCCTGAAGCAGCAGCCATGGTTGCTGCAGCAGAGCATATCTCCAAAGCCCAGAAAGTCCGATTTGCTCAGGATTCGTTGGATGTCATCATCGCTGATCAATGCCTGTATCATTCCAAGTATAAAGTTCAGTTCTACTTCCCTGTTTTATTCAAGAACAGAAGTCAGATTCCACCAGAATTATTGAAACTTCGTAATTTTCCACTCAAACTACCAGAATTAACAAAGCGTTGTGGCAGCCAATGATTGCATGTAAGTCGATCATTTACAAAACATTAATACTGCCTCGGCTTCCTAACGAATGTGCTTATCTTAGATACCATAAATCATTAAAAACCCCAGGCAAGCGTGCCATGTGACATATTCATGTATCGTGTCTTACTTCGTGCTGTTAATTATGCATCCCAGAATCAAGATAAATCTATACCATGCAAAAATATGTAGTACATGGTAACTGCAGTTTAGTTTCCGGGTATGCATTTGATAACGTATTTGGTATTTACCTTCTTAAAACTCCAACCATTGCTGAAAGCAAGCATAGGAGTTCCAGAGATGAGTCTTGAAGGCTTATGCCTTCAGTAGTGTGCTGCTATCGGTGCTTACAAGGAAGAAAACATGGAGGGGGCAAGTGTTGGACAACGTTTCCAACTCTTGTTCCCTGCCATGTGAGACGCATGGAGTATGTAATATTTTCTGAATCGACTTCCGGTTCCAGTTTGAAGTAGTTTCATGCTCTCCTCTCAATCTTTACGGAGGAAACGTTTTCTTCCTTTGGGAATAAATGATCAAGAATCAAGAATGTGAGATGAGAGGTCGAGGGCATTGGATATTAAATTATGTAATCCAGTAGTAACTATAAAAATTTCGTTTGTTAAACTTAAATCATCGTGTGGGTTTATATTGACAATTCGAACGAAGTATTGGCAATTTTTGTAATTGGTTAATTGGTAGAGTTGCTAACAAATTTTCGTCAAGTGTAAATGTCAATCTACGGAACCCTAATTTTAGCTCCTAACAAATTCCACTTTATAATTAAAAACAGACGAATACTTTAATGTTGGATTCCTCACCCATTCAATTAGCAGATTTGGATAAAAATTGGACAATCCAGACCTGTAGTGCACCTGAGCCCTGAACAGTAAATTCAACAATTCATGCTTTTCAGTTCATAGGTTTTTTTTTTTTTTTTTTTCATTTTTAACTTCCTTCTTTTATTTGGTTTTGCCACGGCTGACCAAAATCACTTTCCAAGAAACTGGTTTTAGAAGCTAAATAGTAAAATGTTTCAAAGCACACGTGGGTTAAATAGAGGGATAAAGTGGTCCAAAATGAGCTTAAAAAACAAGGTGTCATTTTCTGCTTGGTTACTTGACTGGTCGTATTTCATTTAGACCAAACTGGATTCCAACCTGATCTTAGAACCCATGAAATATAGGGCCTGTTTGGAACCTGAGTTTTTTGGGAGTTTGTCTAAAACTTTACTGTAGTGCACTGTAGAAGTTTTTAAAAAAATTTTATAGAAGTTTTTGTAAGGTGAAAAATTTTGTAGAAGTTTTTGTAGGGTGAAAAACTTTTTTTTTCCTTTTTTTTTCTTTCTTTCTCTTTCTTTTTTTCTTTTTCTTTCTTTTTCTCTTTCTTTTTCTTTCTTTCCTTTTTCTTTCTTTCCTTTTTCTTTCTTTCCTTTTTCTTTCTTTCCTCTCTTCTTCTTTTTCTTCTTCTTCTTCCTTCCCCCTCCCCCTTCCTCGTTACCTCCGCCACCCCCAGCAGCAACTCCACCAATGCCACCTCCTGCCACCCCTCTCCTCCCTTTCCCCTTCTCTTCCCCTCTGCCCCGCCACCTCCCTCTGCGCCTTCGCCCTCTGGCCCCGCCACCCCCTCTGCTCCGCCTTCCCCCTCTGTCCCGTCACCCCCTCTCCCATCCCTGCAAAAGCTCCCTTTCCCTCTCCCTATGCCCGCAACCCCCTTCCCCCACCCCTGCAAAAGCTCCCCCGCCACCCCTCTCTCTCCCTCCCTCTGCCGCCACCACATGAGTTTTGCAGCAACAGAAATGATTTTTTTTCCAATGTTCCATCTCCTCTCCTCTCCTTTCTTGCCGGCAGAATAAGCAGCAACAGCCGAGTGTAATTTTTTTTTTTTTTTTGCAATTTTCCTTCTCCCCAAGCTGCGGGAGGGGGAAAAGGCAGAGGGAAAGAGGGGAGGGGGGAGGGAGAAAGAAAAAAAAAGAAAAAAGAGATTTTGGAAACCAACATATCGGTCAAAGGGGGAGGGGAGGGAGAGAAAAAAAAAAAGAGGAAGGCCGGCAAAAGTTGGCTGGAATAGTTACCGGCGCCTGAAGTGGTGGTGGAGGTGGTGGTCGGTTGGATGGGGGAGGAAAAAGAAGAAAAGTTGAAGGGAAAGTTTTTTGTGTATTATTTTAAAGTGTGCAAGTAAAAAACTTTGATAAGTTTTTTGGAGTTCCTGTAGCAAAAGTTGTTAAAAAACTAGTAGCTAAAAAACTTGGCCAAAAACTTAATATTTCATGGGGACTAAGATCGGGTTGGAATCCAGTTTGGTCCAAATGAAATACGACCAGTCGAGTAACCAAGCCGAAAATGACACCTTTTTTTTTTAGCTCATTTTGACCACTTTATCCCTCTATTAAACCCACGTATGCTTTGAAACATTTTATTATTTAGCTTCTAAAACCAGTTTCTGGGAAAGTGATTTTGGTCAGCTGTGGCAAAACCAAATAAAAGAAGTTAAAAATGAAAAAAAAAAACCTATGAACTGAAAAGCATGAATTGTTGAATTTACTGTTCAGGGCTCAGGTGCACTACAGGTCTGGATTGTCCAATTTTTATCCAAATCTGCTAATTGAATGGGTGAGGAATCCAACATTAAAGTATTCGTCTGTTTTTAATTATAAAGTGGAATTTGTTAGGAGCTAAAATTAGGGTTCTGTAGATTGACATTTACACTTGACGAAAATTTGTTAGCAACTCTACCAATTAACCAATTACAAAAATTGCCAATACTTCGTTCGAATTGTCAATATAAACCCACACGATGATTTAAGTTTAACAAACGAAATTTTTATAGTTACTACTGGCTTACATAATTTAATATCCAATGCCCTGGACCTCTCATATCACGTTCTTGATTCTTGATCATTTATTCCCAAAGGAAGAAAACGTTTCCTCGGAAAAGATTGAGAGGAGAGCATGAAACTACTTCAAACTGGAACCGGAAGTCGATTCAGAAAATATTACATACTCCATTCGTCTCACATGGCAGGGAACAAGAGTTGGAAACGTTGTCCAACCCTTGCCCCCTCCATGTTTTCTTCCTTGGAAGCACCGATAGCCATAGCCATGGACATCTGATTCTTGATGATCAAACAATTGTCACCAAAAGCTATATCTATTATCACCCAAGACTCGTTTTATGGGCACTAGAGAAATGCTTAGCAGCTGCTATATTGGCTGCCTCAGGAGTAGAAGGCACCCTGGTTGAAGCTATGAATTCTTTACCATTTGCCTTGTCTTTAAAGCAACAGGTGAATGACCGAAAGGCTGCTGAGTACCAACTCGTTTTCTTACCCTTACCCATCTTGCTGTAGTATTAAGTGCTAACAAATCTTCTGCAAGTTCGAATCAGATAGCAAAAAGAGTGGAGGAGGCTTTTTTGGAAAGTTGTTTTGAAGCTAATAACGGCTGCTGCTGTTGATCAGATTTCTTTTGGAAATTTGTTTACTGGATGATGAGTTGCGGGAAGACATTTTTCAGGATTATATACTGCTAAAATTTCTTGGGGATCAAGGGTGAGCAATAAGATTTGCCCAAAAGAAGGTTCGTCGCGACCGAGCACGTAGAAAAGTAGAAACTGACCTGTCCATCTGGCAAGCTTCTATGAACCACCGGAGTTTGGGTCATTCTGTGGGGCTATCAACAAACCTAGTGGCCCAATTAGATGGGCTCTCGAGTTCAGTTCAAATCAAGTTAAAGTTGAAATCAAGCTTACTGATTAACGTTTATGAGTCAGGCTCGAGCATGGCGATATTACTCAACTTGAATGTTGCTCAGCAACTCAATAGTACACATGTATATCAACAATTATAATATAGTTATCAATAGTACTCGTGATTGACTCGACTAATTTAGACCCCTAAGCCATCTCTATAGCCGGAAGTGTAGACCGGCCCAGTTCAGGTAGCGTAATTCAGCTGGAACGGGCCTCTACAAACAGTTTGCCTTGGTCAAAGCTGGGCCTCGAGACACAATATATCCTTAACATGGTCGCCATGGCCCTAAGACAAGATTTTCCCAAAGGAATTGCTTTTATTATTCATCAATACGAGGAGCCTATTCTTCAAGTTGCAGGCAAAAATGAGTAGTTCCAGTTGTTGTTAATTGTTAATATGATAAATTCTTTATGAATTTAGTACAGGAAGCACACATGTTCTTCATAGATTACACAGCACATGCATATCCTTGGGATGTGTAGAACATGAGTGGGGGAAGTGCTTCAACTTAAAGTTAAGAATCATAGTACAGAAATAATCTATTGATAATTATAATTTAACGTGTCATCATCACCCCATCCCGTCTGGACAAATTATTAAAGCTGCAGAACAAAATATCTACTTGTGGTTAAGGCACCGATCTGCTTGCACTAGCCCTATAGGAGATGGGGCAAGGATTGCAATTGTTCGTAAAGTTCGCGGTCATGATTTGATTAAAAATGAAAAAGAAAAGGATTTTTTTTAATAATATATTAAAAATGAGTTATATTTTAAATAAATGAAATTTTTGATGACGGCTTGGGCTCTGGTCCAACCCTATATTAAAAATGAGTTACATTTTAAGGAACCTGGAACGTACACGTACAAGTGTTCGCTTTTGGGTTGGAATACTTTGAAAAAAAAAAGTTTTCCCTTTTTCTTTTGGACGTAGACCCAAAATCGGAGAACCATTGTTCCATTTTGGGCTTTTGCCTCACGTTCATAAATGTATCTTTTTTTTTTTCTTTTCATGCATTTGAGAAAACCCTTTAGTGTAACAACTTTTCTTTTTCTAATTGAAACTTTTGTACATAGATTAAGGTTAGGAGAAGAAAAAGTCCTTAAAAAGTTTCAAATCGCACTATATACACAAACATTGGAGATGTGAAATTAATCTTTTGATTACTACATGAGTCGATATGTAATAAAAATATGTGCACGTCAAAGTAAATGAATTCTTCGAAGTGTAAATATTCAGTTTATGGTCACATCAAATGCTCCATCAAGTTTTGGTCAAAATGCAATAGATGAATCGCATAAAAGTTAATGTGATATGGAAACGTTACCATCTTACACTGTAGTTTTCCCCTTCCCTTCGTACGTTGGTTGGCCGAGAGACTTTGTCAACCAAATTATGTCACCTTCCTTATTCCAAAGAAGTGTTGCTATCAGTAAAATTAATCATCATCAGTAGAAGTATCAAACTTCTTCTCTTTTTTTTTTTTTTCATATTTTGTGTTCTTCTTGCATTTTTTTCCTTCTGGGTTTTTTTTCATAAAATCCTTAAATCTCCCCGTTTGGAAGGTGAGTTTTTAGGGTGTTTGTCTAAAATTTTACTGTAACTTACTGTAAAAGTTTTTTAAAAAATTTTTGAAGCGTGTTTTATTTTTTGAATATTTTGAAGTATATAGTTTAAAATTTTTGAAAAGGTTTTTGAGGTTACTGTAACTAAAGTTTGGTAAAAAACTTGTGGCTTCCAAACAAGGTCATAATGTTCACAACGTCTGTTTCCTAGCTGCAGTTGAACATAACTCACAAAAATTTTTAAAAAAATCTGCCCAAAACCCTAGTCCAAGAGTGAGTGCTCACAAGCAGGTTGACTATGCATTTTTTTGCAAGCCAATAATTGCTATTGCAGTTATTATCATGATATCATTATCAGTATAAATATGATGGTTCAGCAAATTGCAGAAAGAAGAAGAAAATGAAAAAGGTCATGGTTTTGGAAATAGTCGGGTATGGGACGCACATAGAATTTGTTCCTTGTCAATAATGTCGAAAACCAAAATACGTACAAAAAAATCCAACCAACAAGAAAAAAAAAAAAAAAAAACAGCAACGTTGTAGCCGTACAATGAATCTTATCCAGAAAAACGGCTAAATAATATACATAATATAGAACACCCAAAACAATAGGCGCAGAATTGGAACCCTCGTGCCTTCACGACTTCACGACCTGACCGCCCCCCGGAAAACAAAGAGAGAATTTTAGCCCAAGTGAGTCCCCCTTGCTTTTACTTATGAAAACAAGGCATATATGGTCCAGACTATGTTCCATAAATTAGTCTATCTTCATAGTTCATAGAACTGTATCTTGTTCCATCTCCACCCATACCGGATAATCAAATTATTCACCTGTCGTTGGCTACATTCATTTGGATACCACATCTCTCTCTCTCTCTCTATATATATATATATTCACCTAAAAAAGTTAAAAGAGTTCTTTTATACAACTAGGAGATCAAATGCAATAGAAATGAAGGTATAATAGAGAGTGGTTCGAAATTAAAATGGCCAAGTTATTAACATTTTGAAAGCCAATTAGATGGTGGCAGATATAAATTGATTGATTAGAGGTGATTTACTAGTGTTGGCTAATCTGTCTAGTCGTCAGACATTATGACACTTATGATCCAATAATCCAAGAGCTCGGAGTCCATTTGGATTGAATTATTTGGCAAAATTTTTTCTTATTATACGCAAAACATAATTGCTTAAGACTAATGTCAGAAAAAAAAGATAGAACAAAAAATAACAGTTTCATATGGATTAGGTGTTTTTGAAGTGTTTTTCAAATACTTTACTATAACGGTGCATGTGAAAATTTTATTTTACTTTACATGGTTCATTTGGATTCGGTATTTTTGAAGTGTTTTTTCAATTAAAATTTTTTTGAATATTTTTTAAAAAAATTTGTTAAAATTTTTCTATCACCAACCACTGGCTACCACCATCGATACGCATCCTTCCTTTTCTCTCTCTCTCTCTCTCGACTTCCTTGATGACCTCTGGTGGTGGACAGTTGTGGGGGGAGTGGTGGTGGTGCGTGAAAGAAAAAAGAAATTTAGAATTTTATTTTATTTTTATAGTGTATTCGAGATTGTGTGTTTTTGAAGTTCAATACTATAGATCCCACCAACAAAAATAACAACAAATCCAAACACAGCAATGTCCAAATTATTAAAATTTGCAAAGCCTAAATTAGTCTCAATCAGTAGGTGAGATATGGTAGTAAATCGACTGATTGGAGGTGTGTACTGGATTTAGGTAATCTGTCTAGTCAGGCATCATTATTTATAATCCAAGAAAACAAAAACGCAAAACTGTAGCAAATACTAGTACATATTTTCAAGAATAAGGGTTGCTTAACTCCAAATCCGAGAAAAAAGAAAAGCAAACATTGCAGGGGAAGGGTCCAAATCCCCTGTCGTGAATGGGTATTTTTTCGGTCGGTTCAGAGCATCTCCTCGATTCTCATCATATACCTAAGACTGTCAAAAGAGGATCAGCCTAAGCCTGTCGGACAGAATTCATAGAACCGTCCAAAAGTACTCGAACCATTTTTCGGCTTAACTTCTAGTTCTAGCTCATGTTTTTCAACTTATCATCAACAGACTTAGTACCATGTTAATCATGCAATGACCCAAAATGTTTTCCCTCAAAGTCGGTTAATAACACATCAAAAATCCAAATTATAACCGGAGAGAGAAAAAAAAAAGGGAAGAAATCTTGGTTTGAAGCATTTAATGAAGTTGTAGTAGTACTAAAGCATAAACAGTAAGGCCATCCGTGACCCAATTTCAAGGCTTAATCAAATAAGCCAAGAAGAAAATAAGAAAACACAAGGGCACATGGGTATGGAAAATTAACCAATTACTTTTAGAGTAATTGACCATTAAAAGAGTCTTAACCTCTATTTGAATGTATCCTTTAACCTGTATTCTAAAAATTCAGAATTTTTTGAAATATTTTATTAGCGAATGTGTAAGCATCCGTCTAAATCGATAGTGATTCAATTCTCTTGAATTCCCCTCCTTTAGTCTCGCTGAATTATACTCTTCCCGTAGTATAGAGTAGAAATAGCTATATGGTATCTAGAGAAAAAAAAAACACAGGTATGGAAAATTGGTACTCAAAATAAGGATAAAATAAAAATTTCAAAAAAAAAATGTAAGAACAAGTGGGGCCATGCAAGAACGTGGCAGGATAATGCCAACAGGTCAGAACAGAATTCAGATACAATAAAAAGAATAAAAATTAGCAATTAAGAGTAGCACCGGACATCAACAACCAGTCACCATCACGTGCAGTCTTGGCTTGTACGTTGACTGAATTAATGAATAGTAGTAGTTGGTAACATTTAGAGGGACTGCTAATTTTTTTTTGGCAGAAAAATGATTAAAAGGAAAACGAAAAAAAATTGTAGTCAGAAAAATCGTGCAGATGAGTCAGCGCCTAGGGAGACCAAAAGAAAGCCTATCTATGAAACCGCGACCGTCCTGGCGTCCTTGCATGGCCTTTTTGCCAACAAGCTTCATCAACAGTGCCGCCTTCCACCGTTCAAAAACCCATTTTTTATTCTTCGCTGTTGGCTCCACAAATATATCTTCCCATTTTTGCAATTAAAGGCCATCTCCACCCGTATCAGTTGAACTGCACAAGAAGAAAACACACAAAACGGTACGGTCAAAGGATGTTATGCGGCTAAAAAGGGCTCCGAGAGCTCCTTTAAACCTTTTCCGTACAAAGTTGGGGTTCAAATCCCGTCCAGTCTTATAAGAAGTTTGGCAGTCATTTTCTTTAAAGTAACGCACTTATCTAGTTTGGTGGTTCACTTTCAATTTCTATATAAGTCTCTTTAAGTTCTCTTCCTAGGATAAGGGTAGGAGTATGAGTAGGTTAGATAGTTGTCACATAAAATATTATGAACTATATTTTTTTATAATAAAAAATTTAGGTAAACTCGACTCTGGCCACCATTATGAATCAGAACTAACTATTAAAAGCATAAGTTGTTTATAGAGATTCTTACATATTGTAATACAACATTCACGTTGGCAACAAGATTCAAACACAACTTTTTTATGAGAAATTAATTCATTCTTACCAATTAAATCAACTTGTATTGGTAATTGTGAATTGATCTAGTGGTAAGAATCTTTACATGTTCAAAGTACTAGATGATAACCATTACGGTGTGTTTTCACCAATGAAATTGTTTAACTACTTTTTTTGTATAACAAAAAATTTGAAATTTCATTGCATCAAATTGAAAATGAAATTATTTAACTGCTTTTTTAGTATCATGAAAAAACTAAATTTTCATTGCATCAAATTGAAATTAACTCCTCCTCGATAAATTTTTGGCTTAGTTTAAGGACTAAATGTATTGTACGTAAAACAGTAGGAGATCAAAATATTTACTACCATAACAGATCTAGAGGGTATGGAGAAAGAGGCCACGACACTTCAAGATTTGAAAATTTAGGTTTTTTACTCCCAAAAAATTGAAATTTTTCAATAAAAAATCTTTTATTGAATAAACCTTTTGATGACCCTATGGTAAACTTTGCTCCTTCAATGTAAATTTTCCGGTTCCATACACAATGTACATATTTCTTTTAGTATGGTGGTAGATGTGAAGCAATTAATTAACTATATATATGTCATCTTACGTATTTACAAGGATAGAAATTAGAATAAGACCATCATTAGGAAGTCAATCCATTGTGCCTAAGAAATGGAAAAAAGGGTGAAAGTTTGAATATTTCTAGTGACACTTGCCAAATAATAGATTGACACGCTTATCTTTTTTTCTATTGGAACATCGAGATAGCCGATGTTTTGGCTCTTCTATGAACTTTTTCCACAACTTGATCGAGATGTTGAAACTTGAAACCAATCAATGCCTATCGAGACGAAAATATGTATGAGATAGGTCACATTTGAGGGGCAGCTCAACGTATTCCAAAGACATTGTGAGGAAGCAAAATACTTAGCATGCATGTAGATTATTCAGTTTTATGTGAGGAGAATAAATCTACTTCGTGACTGCCACCAGAAGCCCCCTCTCTTTAGCTTAGTGGAGGATATTTCATGCTGATGTACCTATCACCCCAAGAAATGTATCTATCATGCATAAATAACATAAGAAAGTTCCATCATTGATTTATATATGAGAAATGCATGTAACATAAGGTCACAATGATCGCTAGGGTTTCAATGGTGCTTCATACCAATATACTAGTTTTGTTATTTACTTATGATATATTGGTTAAACTAGTTTTACCTCAAGACAAATTAATCTTCTACCTCTAAATGCTGGTCATTTGGAAAAAGAAAAATGAATGATCAAACAAAATGTTCATGTGGAATGAGTAATAAACTCGATGCACCTGAACCTCCCATACGTGAAACTTTTCTATTTGTTCCAGTTAGCTGATTTTATCGGTAAGAGCATTTAACAAAAACAGGAAGCTTAATCCTGATTTAGCCATGCATGCAAGAGTTTTAATCAGAAACTCGACTTTTATAGTGGCTTTTTCTTGGGATTAAATACTAAGCTGGATCCAGCACGAAAGTCAAGGGTTTGCCGCGTCTGAGTAAGAGACTCCAAATCAATAAGATGGCCCTTTCCTGCGACGTGGATAGCATGCATTAAGCTGGCTTGATTAAACGTTTACCAAACTATATAAAAAATTTCACCTAATCCTAATTCCGAATTATCAATCCATCATGCCTGCTTTTGGGTGATAGTGAAATGCTTCTATATGGATTTCATGTAAACTAAAGTGAAATGTCGATGAGATTAGAAGAAGGAAGTTTGATGACACTTGGTTTAGTAACAACAAATAAAAGCGGTTTTGAAAATAGTTGTTTGGATGGTAATTAATGTTTTTATCAACTCACGTTACAATTACAATTTCCAGTCAATTTTTTATCTTTTCAATAATCTTTTATTTATCTCATATACAGAACATTTACATTACAAAAGTGTTATAGTAATTATTTCATATATCCTCCTAACCAAACAAACACGAATAACGAAAGAAAATTGAACTAACACAATATTACATGGAACTGTGCAATTGAATTCAGACAAACAACATCCACTGAATAGAAAATTATACTTCTTTGGGTAAAACTTGTAAATGTTTTTAGACTTTGTGAGCAACTAGAAAGTTGGCCGACTCAAAATTCTCTAATAATGGGGCAAAATTTGTATGTTCTGTACGTAGTTGACAACATGATGGCGTGACTCGAAGAATTAATTTGCTTAGATAATCCTCACTAAATGAAATTCCAATTTTTATGTACCTATTTTGTGGCTCTAAATGCTAATATTAGCTTCACTAAAAAAAAAAAAATCTCATACCTGCAAAAACTTTGCCTTTTTTCACGGATATAATAAAATTAGGCGTTGATTTAGTCAGATAGTGACTTATTAGCTTGGCAGTTACAGTGGATGTTACAAAATGTTGGGAACTGGATATGCAAGAATAGTTAAGCTTCCTCAATAATTAATTCCACCAAATACCTAAAATATTGCAAACTACTTGGCGACTTGAGTGGCTTCTTGGATCTTTTGCTGCCTCCCTAACCAGTTTAAAAAGAACTTGGTGATACTCCAATAAGTACAAATGGATAGGGTTTTAGAGGATTAATCTTTAAGGCTTTGTTTGGATTAAGGAATTTGACGAAAGATCGATTTGAAATCCACCCAAATCCCTCTAATTGTTTGGATTATTTAGGAGGTTTTTAAATTTATAATTCATCAATTATCAAAATACATTTTAAACACTATAATAATTTGTGATTTATAAAGTCAAATACATCCTAAATAATCCAAACAATTAGAGGGATTTGAGAGAATTTCAAATATTTCGTTAAATCCCTCAATCTAAATGAAGCCAAGATTTTTCTAATGAGTGCATTTGTTAAAACACTTAAATTTATGCACTTATCCTAAATAATCTTAACACTTGAATTACATATTAAAGAGGGCACAATGAGCATCCCTTAGACAAACCGGCTCTTTAATAGGCACTAATAATTTTGTTGCCTAATAACTATGCTTAATACTATTGTTTATTTCTCCATAGACCACTAAAATATCTCATCTATACTGGCTATAAATCATTCACAAGAACATTTATTATTATTACTGCACAATTGCTTCAGAAAACTGTAGGAGGGATTTGGCAACCCCATGTATTATGCCTCCGATTGATTATCCTACTCTCCAAGACACCAGTAGAAGTAAGAATTAAATCATCGGAGGTTTCCAAACCATTTCAAATTAATTAAAAAACAAGCATAGAGGAAATTATTATTGAGACAAAATTGATCCATACAATCCTATTAAATTTTGTTCCTTATCTACCGAGAAGAAATGGAAAACATTATATTATTCAATTTGAAGAGAGCCGAGATTGAAATCCACACATTTGTCAAAATTTAGGGGAATTTATTATTTATTTTTTCTTGTTTAGTTATAAATTGAGGAAAAAAAAAATTCCCACATTAACAAATAATAATGATTGTTGTTAGACTCTTTAACAATACATGCCATATTTTCTTTTTGCAAAATTTTATTCACTTTTGGACTTGACTAATAAAATTCTAGTTAAAAATCAATCAACATACTTAAAAATTAATCCCTGCAAATCAAGAAAGAAAATGACACCAAAGCTTCTTTTGTAATTGTTACTGATGTCCTTAGTTATAGGAACAACTCAACAACCTCCAAACTCTCCATAATTCCCTTTGATTTGATGATCAAAGAAACGAAGAGGAAGAAGAATTCAAGTCCTCAAATTCTCATCGCTACCGTGTCCTCCAGGTCCTTGACCAATAAATATCAAATTCAACCAAATCAGCCCCCACCATCACAAATGACAAAACCCTTCTCTCTAGTAGTAATAAAAGATAAAGAACACTCCATGTGGGCCCACCCGAGAGAGAAGTCCTCCGTGATCCCCTGATTTCACATCATCATCCATATGATCCACCCCTTCTCTCCCCCGTTACCGTACGCACGCGACGCACCGACTCAAAACCTCGTAACTCGTCAAACCGCTCTTGACGATTTTTTGATATTATCCTAATACACAGGGATATTTTGGTAATTTCATCTTGCTAAAAGACAAAAGCCCAAATACTACTAACTAGTCTAGGGACCTGAGAGCACAGAAAAGGTCCTGCCCGATTTGTTACGGGTATGAGAAGCAGTCTATTTAACGCTGCCCCCGCCACGTCACGGCCCAATCTCTTATCTCCACGTCATCCTCCTTCTAAAATGATCGACGTTTCAGAGTCATCCTTCCGCTTCAATCCAACGGCGGAAACCCAACATTCCAGACCCTTCGGTCATCCTGCAAGAATAAGTAGCCAGGGTTAGTCAATCCAGTAACCATGATTCCCGTAACATTACCCACTGTAGACTGTAGAGGGGTGAGAGAGGAGAGTTGGAAGGAACATTCTTGGAAAAAACCCAAAAAAGAAAAGAAAAAAAATTTAAGAAAAAAGGAAAAAAAAAAAAGAGATCTGTTTCCTATTAATATATATTATTGTTGATACAGATTCCAACTATATTATACAGTGCCAGGACAAAAATAATAGAGTGTTGGGAGAGATAAAAAGGCGAGAGAAGAAGAGCTCAGTGCAGAAGAAGAGGAATTGGAGATAGAGGTTTGGAATTGCAAAGCCGTTGTACTTGTTCTGATTCGGTTGCTGGATTAGTGGGGCGGGGACTTTTGAATCTGAATTGGGTTCAACAGTCTCTCTTTTTCGTTATTTGGTGTGTGAGCGGAGGAGGGAGGCAGCTGCATAGGAGGGAACAGGTGGAGCTGCTTCTCAGATCTGGCCATCTGGTGAGTAATTTGATCAACTTGGTGATCTGGGATTTTGATTAATTGTAATTTATCTTGTTCTTTAATGTGGGTTCTGGGTTTCTTTTGTTTCCTCCTTTTTGGGGGCTTTGTTTTGTGATTTGATTGGATTATGTTGGATTTGCATGCTTAATCTGATTAATCCAAATGTGAGTAATGCATGATATGAGTAATAAGATTAAAGAGTGTGCGATTTTTCAGGAAAAGGTTGATTTTTGAATGCGTGTGAGTGTAGTTTTGGGGAGTGGCTCTTGTTTTATCAAGAAGTAAAAGGGAAGGAAGTTTTTGGATTTAAACGTTAAGTAGATCGTTTACTTGGATCAGTTTCAGTGGATTAAGTTTGTAAAACGCCTAAATGACGCGTCTTATGCAGTGAAGCTTGGCAGGAATTTAAAGCTTTGCATTGATTAGTCGTTTGAGTATTAAAAGTACCACTAGACAAGGCCTTGGTATTTATATTTTGAAGATCTTGTCATTTCTTACTGTACTAGAATATGTAAAGGAAAATCAAGAAATCTAGTAATGGGATCTTGTAGCTTTGTAGCATATGATAAGAAGTGACCTTTTCCTGCAAGCATGGACGTATCAGCACTTTTCATTGTAGTTATGTTCTTATTTGGAAAGTAGAGACCGCAGAGAGATTTACTTGGTGAGATTTTCAAATTAGACCGTTTTAGTGTTGGAATCCTGACGGCTGTATTTTGATATGCTGGTATTTGGTTTTTGTTATAGAGTACTTAGTGCTGCAGATCACTTTTTTTTTTTGTTGGTTTTTGATTTAATTGTGTTTCTTTTTACAGATTGTTCGTTTTGTATTATCCGAATCATCAGATGGCTCTCTCGATGTAGTGGTCGGGATTTGTTATCTTTTTTGTCAGTTCTTGTAGTCGCCAGTCCTTGCTTTGTTCCGTTTTTCTCATTGGCTGAGTTTTGGTTTCGGTGTGGATTTGCCAATTGATGATCATTTCTGCACCGCTTATATTGGTGGTTCAGTCACAATCGGCTTTGGAGTTGGCGCTCGACTGAGAGAGGAGCAGCAGTGCTCTTCTGCCGCCACTCTTTTGTCGGCTGTGAGAGCCATTGGTCTCTCTCTTCCTTTCATGTCTCCTAACTTGGATAGTCCTGTTCAGACTCAAATGGCTGTGGCAGTTTTTAAAAGTCCGATTGCTGGGGAGTACCACGGGAACAATAGGATGGAAGGGAAAGCTGCAGGGAGGAGACGTGTTTTTGTCCAAACCGAGACTGGTTGTGTACTGGGAATGGAGTTGGATCGAAGCGACAATGCACATACTGTGAAGAGGAGGTTGCAGCTGGCCCTCAATGTTCCAACTGAGGAGAGCTCATTGACATTTGGCGATATGGTGTTGAAGAACGACCTTAGTGCCATTCGAAATGATTCCCCTCTTCTCCTGACTCGGAACTTGCTGCACAGAAGTTCTTCGACTCCCTGTCTCTCACCCACTGGGAGGGATATCCAACATAGAGATCAGAGTGGTCCCATTGAGATATTGGGGCACTCAGGTAGCTTTTCCAAAACTAAACAACTTGTTAAGGAAATAGTGAAGGCGATCAAGGCAGGGGTTGATCCTCTCCCAGTTCATAGTGGACTTGGCGGTGCTTATTACTTTAGAAACACCTGGGGGGAGAGTGTTGCCATTGTGAAGCCAACTGACGAGGAACCATTTGCACCGAATAATCCGAAAGGTTTTGTTGGGAAAGCTCTTGGTCAGCCAGGGTTAAAACGCTCAGTCAGAGTTGGGGAAACCGGGTTCAGAGAGGTTGCTGCTTATCTTCTTGATTATGACCACTTTGCTAATGTACCACCCACTGCATTGGTGAAAATTACACATTCAATATTCAATGTCAATGATGGTGTGGGCAGCAGCAAGCCTCAGAACAAGAAGCTTGTTAGCAAGATTGCATCTTTTCAGCAGTTCATTCCGCATGATTTTGATGCGAGTGACCACGGAACGTCAAGCTTTCCAGTTGCTGCTGTGCATCGAATCGGGATATTAGATGTTAGGATTTTTAACACAGATAGACATGCAGGTAACCTTTTAGTTAGGAAGCTTGATGGTGTTGGGAGGTTTGGTCAAGTGGAACTCATTCCTATTGATCATGGCCTCTGCTTGCCAGAAAGTTTGGAGGATCCATACTTTGAGTGGATTCATTGGCCACAGGCTTCAATTCCGTTTTCAGATGATGAGCTTGAGTATATAGAAGAACTTGATCCTATTAGGGACTCTGAGATGCTTAGAACTGAGCTACCTATGATTCGAGAAGCTTGCCTTCGCGTCTTGGTCCTCTGTACCATTTTCCTGAAAGGTGCTGCTAGTTATGGGCTTTGTCTTGCTGAGATTGGTGAGATGATGACCAGGGAGTTTCGAGGTGGTGATGAGGAACCCAGTGAGCTTGAGGTTGTGTGTATTGAGGCCAGAAGGCTCATTGCTGAGAGGGAGATGCTATCTCCCAAGGCTGAAGGGCATGATGAGGAGTTCCAATTTGACATAGATTGTGAAGATGATATATATAAAATTGATCCAAAAATGGTCTCAGAGGACTTCATGGTTGGCTCGCCATTTCATTTTGGATTTGGTGGTGTAATTGGCCGCTCTCCACTTTCTAAACTGGATGAGAGTGTTGAGGAGGAAGATGAAAGTGATGTTGAAGAAGAGGAGGATGATTTTGTAGGTGTTTTGGGGCCTGCAAGGAACTCGAACATTTCAAAGTTATCCATGTCGCTCAAGAATACCAGTTTTGGTGAAAAGAACCAGAAATTCTCCAAGTTGTCTGGGACAAAACCAGAGTATGGCTACTTAACTAGTTCATCATCTGGCCACAGAAGCGCGAATGAGCAGCTTCCTGTAAGTGCGAGTTTTGTGAAGCTGGCAGATATGAATGATGAGGAATGGGCAATGTTTCTAGAGAAGTTCCAGGAGCTGCTGTATCCAGCATTTGCTAACCGCAAGTCTATAACTCTTGGCCATAGGCAGAGACAGAGGCTTGGGACTTCTTGTCAGTTTTGAGATAGAGCCAATACCATAAGTCGTTATGAGCAACATCGAGGTTGAAGAATAAGACTGCAGGCTAGTGGGAGTGAGAGACTATTAGGGGTAGGTTGAATCCGCGGTTTTCTTGGTGGAAGTTGTTGAAGCAGTGAGTAGCATTATAAGTCCTGTAAATATATGCTTTGGAGGCTGCTGAGTGAAAAGGGCCGACTAGAATTGTTTGTATTTTCTTTTTGACATTTTTGCTTTTAACTTCACTCCTCAGAGGGCTTGTTAGATAAATAATTTGTAGAATGAATCTGAAAAAGGGAGAGCATGGTTTTGTATATACTGTGGAGCACATGTTTCCATTTCATTCTATTTATTTGTTTGCATTTTGACGAGACTTGAGCAGTGGCTTATTTGTAGCTGTGATTTGATTCTCAGACTGTTAAAAGGGGTAATATGCTCCCCTTTGGATTGAGATAAAAGGAGGAGGAAAGCTCTAACGAGAGATCTGGAAGTGCATGGAGAATTTTTAGTCCTCTTGCTGTCTGATCAAATTACAAGGAAGATTTTAATGGAAAAACAGCAACTGAAAAGTGGGATAATTTTTGGTCCACTGTTGTATATATATATATTTTTTTGTTGCCCTCTAACTTTGCTATCAAATGCCATCAATCTCTCTCCATCATCAATTGAGGATATTTTGCATTTATGACCTTTTTTTTAATTTTATTTTATAAACAGCTGGTGATCAGTTCTGACGTATTATGTAATTATGATGAAGCAATAAAACCTTCACATGACCAGGTCCCACTGATCATATTCAGCTTGATTTGGCCCTTGAGCGTAATTGGCCAAGCAACCCTTCTTGAGGCCGTACAAGCAAAAATGTTTGTGATAAGAAAATCCATAACACAGAATTCAGCTTTACTTCTTGATGGAAAAAAAAAATTAGTCCATTTTAGGAAGGCAGAAACTCAGAAATTAAAGGTCTTGGAATCAAATTTCCATTATCCCTTTTCGCACCTTAAATCTCACTCCTCTCCTGTTAGGAAAAAAAATATTATATAAAAAAATTGTATAGTTTTAAGAGTGTATTCTGCAGCAGAAAGCAGCTGAAATATTATTGGCATGGGTCCAAAGCCAGATTACACCATTATCTAGGATTTCGTACTAGCAAAGTTACACAGCACCTGAGCTCTGACTGTGAGATCACAGGCAATGGCCGTAGCAGTACAGTTTTAACCATATTCTGAAGCCTAGTGTTGTGGTAGTGCATGCCAATCATGATAAAAAAAAATCTAGTGATAGCTAAATTGCAGAACAAGGATAATCACAAAAAGTTGGCGAATCCATAATAAGAGTAGTAGGAAGGGGAGATTAATTAGTAGCTAGTTGTAAGAGACAGTTGTAAAAGTTGGTTTTATCCTGTTATTGGTGACTGAGGACTGCATTGCACGTATAGATCAAAGTTAGCTTTGAAAGGAGACGGGCATATCAGGCTGGTGGAAGTCTTCATCAGAGGTCTCTTCATCTATGAGGATTAGAAAGCTACTAATAATTTTTACTACAAATGGCACAGTAGGGGGCATTTTTAAATTTAAAAGATAATACTAATACTTTGATGCCGTGGACGTGGAGACCTCATCTATAATTGGCCTTGCTTTGTTTCTTACTGCCACTTGTTTTTTGGTGGGGTGTTGCTGTGGGCAAATATTTTTCCTGCCTTGAAGTTGAAGTTATAATGATAGGGAAACAGGATAAATAGAAGTGGGGCTGAGAATTGTCCCTTTGCTCCTCCTTCTCCTGTATATTCCAGCAAAAGAATGTCTTTAAGGGGGGCATTTATTTTAAGATTATAGGAAAAAAAAATGATTCATCTAAGAACATATCATCTGTAAAAGGTCAGTAAGAGGATAGAGTGCTTCCTGAACTCGTACAAATATGATTAACAAACGGATTTCTTGAATATTTCTTGACTCGGACTACCAGAAAGAGAACCATCTTATGTGCTTCTGGTATAATAACATAAGACCTGTGAAGGTGTGGATTGCAGCATGAAAGTGGAAGCAGAGAAATTATTACACGGTACAAAAGATCAGTAATTGAGGATGATGAGGAGACAAAAAGAGAGCGTGTTTGTCCCACAGTAGCCGGAATTGATAACTTCTCTTATTCCCTAACACATTTGGCATGGTCAAGCTATCCAAAATCTGCACTCAGTATGGCATTGGGCTACGAATTAAAGAAGCAAGATCGTAATCTCACTTTTCTTTTGAACTTTAGTTCAGAAAGCAAAAGCCTAAGCTCCACTACCGAGTTTAAACTATTATAAAAGGCTCACTTGTTAGAAGCTGCATCTTAGTAGGTTGATTTCATGGCTGAAAATGTAGATATCTTTCTTGATTAAGTTAGAATATGATTGCTGAGACATGCCAGCAACAGCGTGTAACTTCTAGCCAAAAAGAATAGTCGTACGCCCATAATACATGCGTTACCTACATCTACAGGCCAGTGATTTTGCATTTGCAGCAGGACTGCAGCAGCCTGAAGGTTGTCTTGGAGAAATAACGCAGTAGGAAAATGCATCTTGCTTGAAACTGGGGGACTGAAAACATTGCGCTTGGCTTAATGCTAGCTAACATTCTTGGGATTAATTTGAATTTCTTTATGATTTCCATAATGATGGACTAATGAAATTTGAATTATTCGTTCGTTACTGAAACTAGAATCATTCATTTTGGCCTGGAAATAGGCGATCTGTGTCATCGAGATCATTCCAAGAAAACATTTTCTGCAGTCATGAGCTCAAGACTCAGAGGTCCCATCCTTGGTGTAGAGCCCAGGACTGTGTATGCAAATGTCACCTCATGCATCCCCTCCTTGTTATGCGCTCAAGCAGAGCAATTTTGTCGTCTGGTGCCTCTGGAAAATCGGCATATGTAGGCGTCATTGGTTATCCTGATTACCGCGTGCAATTATGTGTTCTCTTTTGCATGGAGAATAGAGATGATTCAGCTGACTAACAAGGCTGATTAGTTGACAGGGGCCTAACATTCGGAAGATTTTGTCGTCTTGATGTTTACTGCCTTGTGCAATTTTCGGCCTACCTTAGCTCAGAAATTTTGGTAAAAGTCAGAAATTTTGGTAAAAGACCATGCTAAATGCTTATACGTGGTAGTGTAGACCCTAAAGCAGCCACTTTGAATTGCTATTTTTTAGAGTTTTTGTAAAAGAATATACTATAGCGACTTCATTTATATAAAGTAAAACAGTGATTGAAAAATGTATTTATCAGAATACAAAAACTTTACGAAGAAAATGGCAATCCAACAAGGCCATGAACAGAAGGCCATGAACAGAATATGAAGAACTAGTTCTCATGGGCAATCTGGGACATCTTTTCGTTGAACAGGGTTTTCAAGGCCTAAATAACAAGATCGTGAAAGCCCAATTGTATATCGAACCCAAACTACTGTACTTCAACAAGAATAGCAAAACATTTCTTATGGTCTCCCGGGATCGGAACAGAACATTTCACTCTCCTAAAAAGTACCAAGAATTTGTCGCTTTTTATTGCAGTATCCACTTTTCTGTCCTCCGCCTCCGAGTAAGCTTGTAGCTAGGATGGTGTGATTAATATCTTTAACCATTTTCTAAATCAGAATTCAGTCACCTAAAATAAGTAGACGGAAAACATACTCTATCTCCAGATGTTTATGCATTCTTTTAACATGTAAGGCAGAAAAAAACCTTATATATCTTCATTCATTTAGTCATATTCAAGCCGAGGAAGCCTTAATCAAGTGGTTAAGTTTGAAATCCCAGGAATTAGAGGTCATGGATTTAAACCCCTCTATTCCCTCCCCACTTTTTAAATTCCATCCCTCTCTTATTGAAAAAAAAAATAAAAACAAGAGTCACATTCAAGTTTCTATAATTGAAAAGTTGAAGTAGGAAAGTAATTAAGTCGAGCCGAACTCGAATATTGTCGTACTTGAGCCCAACTCAGCCCTAGGGAAGCACTGCTCTAACTCGAGTTCGAACTAGTAGCAATAATAAAGCTTGAGCTGGAGTTCAAAGAATTGTTCGAAAATTCGAGATCTACTTAATTATACTCGATTTTTTTGCAAGTATGATCGAGCTCGAAGTCCTTGTCCAATACCAGAAATGCACAATCTTATTTTTTACCTATAAAATTAATTTTTTCCCATGTGAAATGACTATATGGCCTATAAACATTTTAAAACCATAGCCAATATTCTGGTAATTTATACAACTCCCAAACCTAAAAGAGTAAAAATATAATAACTAAATATATAATTTTTAATTAATTACTTGGTGCTAGATAAGTCTCAACAAGCCTTCGAAGCTAAAAAAATAACACTTGAACTTTGATTGAAATACTATCGAGCCACTCCATCTCGACTCGCACTCGGCTTTCTTGACTGCACTACTCGCAAGGTGCTCGCGAGTAGTTTGGTTCAAATACATCTCTAAGTTAAAGATTGGAATTTCTTCAGTTGCAACTTTCATCTTCGTATTTGGATTATGAATGATTAAATATGATCATAAACTTCAATCTAGGGAACGTGGTCGAGAAGGCATCCATCCCTGTCCTTGATATGATGACTTAGGAGCAATTGAAGCCAATCAAACTGACTCAAAATATAATCATACGTGTTAAATAGCTTCTTCTGTCAACAATCAGGAAGTGACTGGACTAAAACCATCATTGGATAAACCCCATGTGTTCTAGACATAAATTTACAAATAAATTATCCAACAAGAAAGCCATTGCTTGGAAATTTAAAAATTAAAAGAATTACAGCAACAATAATAATTTAAATCTGTGTGACTTAGTATTAAACATGCCTCCAAGGTCTTTCGGCAAGGTTTACGCATTCACTATATCTAAAACAATCAACAAGATGATCAATTGTCAATCCGGCAGCTTGCATGAATGAATGCACAATCACAGGTCCTACAAATCGAAATCCACGTTTGAGCAAGTCCTTGCTTATGGCCTCAGCTTTTGGACTCCTCAAGGGAACATTTCTGGGATGCTTGTATCTGTTGATTATTGGCTTGTAACTCACATAGTTCCACATGTAGCTGCTGAAAGATCCAAATTCTTTCACGATCTGGCAAATGCTCATTTGCAACAGCAGTATGAAATTAGCAAATTAATTTGGTTTTCGGATTAATATAGGATTAACCATCTATACACTAGCTTGCAGGATCGATTGAGTGTATACAGGCTGCGTACATGAAATTTAAAATTTAAATTTAATTTAAAATTAATTGTCATCAGTGTATTGAAAATTAATTCATAATTAATATACAGTTATGCACTGGAACTGAATTACCCTTTTCTATTCCAAATCGATTGGCAATGTACAAAACTTACTTTCAATATGCAATTGGCATTATCGACTATGCATCTAACTCTGCACTCAGCTAACATCAGTGCTTTGTTGGAGACTATGTCCATAATCTCTTTTTCCCCCATTTTGGCCACATTGTTAGCATCAAATCCAGCAAAAACTTCCCTGCGAGTACAAACAGTTCCTCATCAGTACGAAAGTAAAGAAGAAAGACATCAAAATAAAAAAAAAAAACCTTGATTGGATTTCTCTTTGTTATGATAAAAGGAAATTAATTAAGGGCCCAAATGGTTGTTAATGACCCAAAAAAAAAAAATTGTACGTGTTACTCTAGCTTCCGTATACAATAATCCAATGAGTGTACACTCAAATCAAAGTATATATAAGCATTACATTTTCTAATGTACGATCAATTTTGACAAAGTGAAAGTATATATATTCGCGAGTATCGATCGATTGCTCCTCTTGAAATGCAAGCAAAACTTATACCTGAATAATTCTTTCCTTTTTAGAATTTCCGTCCAATTGAAATCCATCAGCATCCCGGATAATGCTAGCAGCTCGAAGAGTTGACTGTTGAATTCGTTCAACAAGAATAATTTTAGTCCTTGAATCCCATGATCAGCCATGCATGCATCAATCAACCTTTACAATTATCAAAAAAAAAAAGAATATCTGCACTTACTGGTCATCATAAACTGGAACTCCCCAGCATTCGTCATGAAATTGTACGTAAATATTATCTGCACATGAAGTTCATTTAGTCAAAAGGGTTATTGGTACTCACCTACTTCAGCAAGCCAAAATGTTAACGTTGTCTTCAAAAATATTGATAAAATGGTGAATTTTGGAATAGGGAGTGAATGATTAATTAAGTTCAGAGAAATTCATATTGGTAAACACATGAAAGCAACAGTATATCAACACTAATAAACATCGGCTTTTCTTGAGCAGCGAAGTGGTTGTAACAACTATACTATTCAATAACATATGCTGCATGAATCTGGCCAGTGACATTACTCAAATTAATTCAAATCTTTTTTTTTGGGAAAGCAAGTATAATAGTATTGTTTTTGATAATTCAATGTCTTCAGTTAACTGAGCACACGAATGATTCCACGTCCTACTCCAGCCGGCCAATATTGTTATAGTAATCAATCACTATAGCTATGTTAAACCTGATTTAGCAGTTGATTATTTTGGGTTGGAATTTAATTTTATTGCAAGCAGAAGAACCAACATGTACATATGCACATGAAAAGCATATATTCAGACTAAGGACAAATGATGTCCAGACTTTTCTTGTTAATTGATCCACCAAATTTTTGTAAGTTTAGTTTTGTGTTCGAGAATTTTTATCCTAGTTATCTGTTCCCTCAATTGAAGATGGTAGTCTCTCCGAATATAAAGCAGTGTGACGTGAGTGTAATATTTCCTATTCCACGGTGTGAAAAATCTTAATTATCTTCCATTCTTTTTTTTATTTGTTTGCAAATAGGAGATATTGAATTCAGGACCTTTTATTGACAATTTCAAATTATCTTCCATTCTTATTTGCAAGTGCAATCCTTCATTGTCTAGTAATACACGAATAGAAATTGTAAGCTTTCGCTTGGTTGAGAGAAATGAGAAAAAAAAAAGGTGAAATTTTTCAATGCATCAAATAATGCCTTACCACTATTTTTCGTAATCCAGTTGCACCTCCTAAACCCTTCTTCCCCAGGTTCTGTACAGGCCGCTTCAGTAGTAGGTTTTTGGAAAGTTTTGGCAACTGGGACCTCTCTTCTTTTAGGCGATTCAATAAGACGGAGTGCCAATGCAATCTTTTGATCCAGCTGAGATGAAGAATCCGCGAGGGAAGAATCATTTGAGTTTTGAGACAAGGATAATGATAACGAAGAAAGTGAAAGAGATGAGCAAGTCTTGTACAGCCCTATAGGGTACACTTTCTTCATGTGTTTCGATAAAAAACTAGCAGCACTTCTCTGCTTCTCATTTTCTTTAGAACTGCTGATATTTTTGTTAATCTTCTCCAGAGAATACCGTTTTGGATTTTGCTTGGACATGGTAGCTAGAGAAGAAATGAAGAAACGAAAGGAAGTGTATGCTTTGAATTTGGTAGAAACTTCAAAGATGGTTTAGCAGTTTATATGGAGAACAGGACCCGGAAGAAATAAATACAAAACAAAAGGTGGTTGGTGCTATGTGAGTTTCACTACAAGGCGCTCCTTTTGCTTCTTAGTTCTAAAGCAAAACCAATAAAACAACATCGGATTTGTAAAATATTATGCTTTGAAAGTGACACTACAATTTGAAAATAGCAGATGTAAACTATATATCTGTGTTGACCAAGGAAAAAAGAAAGGATCGAACTTCCTATAAGCATAATATATGTTGTTTCTTGATCAGTGATATTCATGTTTTAGGTTTTGAGATAAAGAGTAATATAGTTCAGCAGATATATGCCAAGTGAAAGTATCGACTGATTCGATGTTGTAGCTCTAAGCTGGATTTCAGAAGATATATAAAGGGAGTCAGCAAGATGAACTAAATTAGATTAAGGGAGGAAGGAATCTAATTGCAGAAACATAATTGTTGCAATAGATCCAATTATTTTGGACAACTGACCGAGAAGATGATTAGATCATTACTATTTACTAGTACTAAATTATTTTTACTTGTGTGAGTCAACACCAGAGGGCCTCTCCTACGTTTTAATCCTTGGATGGGCAAACTTGTTCTCTAAGACAATGATTAGAACAAAAAAGAAAGGGAGAATGGAGTATGAATATATATTTTTAGGTGATTATCATATATGCATGTCTGATCATGTCTAAAAGAACAGATGAACTATAGCTATAGCACTATCTTAACTATAGATTAGGATACATAGGTTCATGTTTTATTGGGGTGTTAGCATGTATTAACTCCTATTAGCCTTCCATATATACCTTCATCAATGCCTTTTTCATTGTATAATAATAAGAACAATTGTTGAAAGGAAAAGAAAAAGGAAAAACAAAAGCTTTGGTCTAAAGGAGTACTGATTATGGAAACATAGTGAATGTCTTTCATAAAATTACTTACTATCCAAAATGTAGTTAATTAAGGCAGACTCCGATTAGTGGTTGTAAACCAAGCTATGTAGGATGAATTGGGGGGTAGCCAATTACTATGTAGGATGAATCACCAGCATCAAGAATCACAATCAATGAAAAAAATTGTGGGGTAGCCAATTACTTACTACATATGTAGTCACTTTTCTTGTTTACCATTTCAGCAATTGCTAATCATAATTGTTAAAACCCTTCAAGTTTCAAAGCTTGCCACTACATCCCAATTATTCACGTCCCAATTTTAGTTGAAGCGTTTGTCTCATTGCAAGAAAAATGGGTCCGCATAATTCTTTATGCCTACTCATTTGCACTCAAGAAAACTCTTGAGGCAAACAGATCGCCAACATAGATAAAGATACAGCATCCATCGACCATTCTTTTCCTCATATATTAGACCTTATCTACAATTCTACTCCTTATGCTTCAACATCTTACGGCTGAGCTGAGGCCTTCTGAACAGGGTATCTCCCCATTCCTCATTCATGGGAAAAGGATGTTCATACCTTAATTAGTTGCTGAAAATCCAGCCCAACGTATAAAAAGAAATGTTGCTGACAATACATCCGAGCTTAATTAAGTACTGTTCACCAAATAAATTGCAACTTTTGACGTCCTATTAACATCATGCGTGAATCCCTTAAGCCTACAATTTTGAACCACATTGTTGGTATAAAACCACATTATTCTTTTAAGCTTGATCATTAGGAAATGGAATTAATCTAATGTATTCAAACAAGTTTTGGGAGTGTAGTTTTGTAGGTTGGTATGACATGTTTTCTTCCGAATTCTTCATGAATCTTGTTCTTGTGCAACTCCTATATATAGCGCTAGATGAAATTCAAGTTCTCAAACGCAAAATTCTTTTGACAAAAAAAGAAAAGATGTCAATTTCACCATGAAAAAGGTCTAGGTAGTTTACTTTCAATATGAAGTTCAACAACTATCTATAAATGCCAAATGTAGACCTTACTCTTCAATGCCAAACCCTTTTCACTCACATACATGTGCTTTCAAATCTTATAAATCGAAAAAATAATAAATTACTTTTTTTTAATGTGATATGTCATGACTAATTATATATAAATATATCAATCGCTAAACAAATCAAATCACTTCATATTGTTGTACACATATATACACACACATGTAAGTATTTTAGATTTCATTACGACTTTGGCTTGGTAAAATACATATTTTTCTCCCATATGAGCAAAAATTGAACATATTTAAGGTACTCTTCCCAAATAAGTAAATGGGAGGGGGTAAATGAAAAAGTCCTTCAAAATAATTTGCAGAAAAATGAACCGAGCCCCAAAAAAAAAAAAAAAAAAAAAAAAAACGATAATAACGGTTTCCTTAAACCCTAGCAATTGAAACTTCCCTAGTGCTCCCTCTTTCTTCCCTTCTAAAACCCCTGTCACTCCTCCTCCTCCTCTTCCCAGGATGCTCCATTCCAACCCCTAAATGCGTCGCTTAATTCTCAAGCTTTCCAAAAAGCTACCAAAGTATTCCCTCACCTCCCTCTTCTTCTTCAGGCCCATATTCTCCTACGCCACCTTGGCTGCGGTTAACCATCTGGAAGCCCCGCCAAACGACGTCGCTTCAGCAATTTTCACCCGCCTCATTAACTTTAATTACGGGGACAAAAGGGGTTTTGCTAAACGTCTTGGCCGTGACCCAGAATTTAATACCTTAATGTCGGGCTTATCTGCACCGGAAGTTGACGGGATTCTTGAGAAATTGAAAATTAAGTACCCGGAAACTGCTCTGGATTTCTTTTTCCTGTTGAAGAACGATTATGATTTTAAGCATTCAAGAGCTTCTTATCTTTCTATTGCTCATGTTTTGGCCAAAAAAGAAAGGTTCAGAGCCTTGAAGTTACATTTGCTGCAAATGGTTCAACTAGAAGGTACAACTACAACCATGCAATTCATTTTTCTTAATGCATTGCTGTAAATTGGGGAAAAATTATGCATGGTAGACGCGGTTTTATCAGAATCTGTGGCAATTATATTAGCTGGATGCAGTGATTTTTGGTTACTTGTCCTATTGAATTATGTAAATGGTGGAGGATTTCAGATAAGTGGGTGCGTTTTTTGATATGTTGTTGTTAATGAAGTGATAAAGTTGATATTTTGACTTTATGAAGCAGAAAAATCAGGGTTAAATTGGCTTTTGGCTTTGAAAATTTCAAGTATGATTAGTGAATAAGATTTTGAATATCTCTTGAAATAATAAAAATGGATAGATTGAGAAGCAGTTGGGTTAAGACAAACTGGAGTTGGAGCACATACATGCTTATATTGTGCGATTTTAGATGAAAAAATATTGAATGGCTTTAAAGTTAAAAATCTTTGCAATAAACAAATCCGTATTATATTTCTTGGGATGTTTAATACTATTTACAGCCATATTGTTGTGAAAAGTTAGTTCTAGATAATTTTTGAAGCAAAAGTAACTTGTTAAACAAAGTTTAGCTCCCAAGATTGCTTAGCCATGATTATCTTAGCAGTAAAAAGTTGTTGCTAACTTGTTTGCGTGTTAGGGGATAAACATTCTACATTCATGGAACTTCAGATTCATTCACATTTAACTGAAAGTGGAATTAAAAAGTATTTGTGGATAGAGCTCCATGTTAGTAACATCCTTCTTCTCCCCTCCACTATCGTCTCTCAACACTTGTGGTGGCTGAAAACATTAAATCTTAATGTCATAGAAACATGGAGTTCGCTCTAACAGATTGTCTGTCCTTTCATTTCTGGTCGGATTATTTGTTTTGTGTGGTAGTGGAGCTATTTTATGTGTGCTTTTAGGAATCTCTAGTTGACATCTCGGAGCTGAATATTTCAATATTGATATCAGCTTCGAAAGCTAGAATATCTCTTTACATTTTTCATTTTCTGTTTATATAGAGTTCTTGTGATTTCCATAGGCTCTGGCTCTGCACCTTCACTTTGTGAGCTGCTTTCCATATCAGATTTCAGTCATACGGTTTGGGATATGCTGGCTTTTACTTACTCCAGATCTGGGATGGTGCATGATGCACTCTTTGTCCTTTTCAAGATGAAGGATTTGAATGTTCAGGCTTCCATCATGACATTAAATGGTTTATTGTACAATTTGAGGCTCACTGATGTAATGTGGGACATGTATGATGTGATAAAAGCCAGTGGGATTCGTCCTAGTAGCTATACAAATTCCATTATTATAGATGGTCTGTGCAGACAGTCCTTGGTTGAAGAAGCAGTTGCATTTATGCAAGAAGCGGAAAAGGAAGAATCTGGGCCTTGTATAGTTTGGTTTAACAATCTCATGACAGGTTTCTGTAAATTGGGTTTTGTGAATGTGGCAAAGTCATTCTTTTGTGTCATGCATAAATGTGGTTTACTTCCTGACACCTACAGTTACAATATACTCATTAATGGATTATGTATAGCGGGTTCTATGGAGGAAGCACTAGAGTTTACAAGTGACATGGAGAAGCATGGATTGGAGCCTGATATAGTGACTTATAACACTCTTGCAAAAGGTTTTAGTCTCCTTGGGTTGATGAGTGGGGCATGGAAAGTTATTAGTTTAATGCTTTATAAAGGATTAAATCCGGATCTTATCACATACACTATACTGATTTGTGGGCATTGCCAGACAGGCAATATTAAAGAATGTTTCAAGTTGAGAGAAGAGATGCTTTCACGGGGTATGCTGTTAACCAATATCTCATATGGTGTTATGATTAGCTGCCTGTGTAAGAGGGGAAATGTTAATGAAGCTCTGTCTTTATTTGATGAGATGAAAACTATTGGTCTAGAAGCAGATGTTGTGATTTATTCTATTCTCATTCATGGCCTATGCAAGCAAGGTCAGCTTCACCACGCTATTCATTTATACAAGGAGATGTGCTTGGAGAGAGTCATGCCAAACCTTTTCACTCAGCGATCCATTCTCTTAGCTCTGTCTGAGAAAGGGACCATAAAGGAGGCAAGGAGATACTTTGACACCCTGATGCATTGTGACTTATTGGAGGATATTGGTTTGTGTAACATTATGTTATATAGTTATGCAAAAGTAGGTTATATGGATGAGGCTATCCAGCTTTATCGTATGATCTTGGAGAAAGGAATTACACCAACTGTTGTCACATTCAATTCTCTAATATATGGTTTCTGCAAATCTAGACGACTAGCTGATGCTCGAATCTGGTTGAATGCTATTGAGAGTCATGGTTTGGTGCCAAGTGCTGTAACTTACACCACTCTTATGAATGCATTCTGTGAGGAACGGGACGTGCAAGCTATGTTTGAATTGCTCAAGGAAATGGAAGCAAGGGCCATAGAGCCTACTCATGTTACTTATACTGTGGTCATAAAAGGGCTCTGCAGACAAAGAAAGGTGAAAGAAGCTGTTGGAGTACTCCAGGACATGTTTGCTAAGGGAGTCTCTCCTGATGAAATATCATACAACATCATCATTCAGAGCTTATGTAAAACCCAGGATATGAAAAGAGCATTCCAGTTACATGATGAAATGTTGCTGCGCAATCTTCAGCCTAATCATGTCACATATAATATTCTCATTAATGGTTTGTGTGTTCGTGGGAACTTGAAGGATGCTGAAAAGCTGTTGACTTCTCTTCAAGATCAAAAAGTCAGACTGACAAAGGTTGCTTATACCACATTGATAAAAGCACTTTGTGCAAAAGGTAATGTACATAAAGCAGTAATGCTGTTCCATCAAATGGTAGAAATGGGTTATCAGGTCTCAGTCAGAGATTGTAGTGCTGTGTTCAATAGACTTTGCAAAAGACATCTGATAAGTGATGCAAAAGCCTTCCTTCGTCTGATCTTGCAGTATGGCATTGCCCTTGATCAACAAATTTGCTCAGTGATGCTCAATAATTTATGCCGAATTCATGATAGAGATTCCATGTTTCGGTTATTTGCTTTAATGGTCAAATGTGACTTAAAAGCTGTGAGAGATGGGTGATTAAGTTCATTGTTCACAAGGGTGAGGCATCTGCCCTGTGAAATTTTTTCTAAGGACTTGGCATCTGCACCTGCCTTCCCCCAACAAAATAGAAAGTAAATCAGTATTTTAAGAAGGAAAAGAAGAAAATGACCTTTTTCCATATGTTCCCTTATATGATTACAGGTGATTTCAATAACTGGGGTGTGAGAACATTCAGTGCCAACCTGTAGTTGGGTGCCAGTGGTGGCAAACCAGCAAAGACTAAGGGGGCGTTTGGTAAGAGGGTATCGGATTCGGGGAATGGAATGAACCCCATAAATGGTGTTTGGTTCACTGGAATGGGAATTGAAATCTTGGAATGATTTCTAAAAATTTGGTGTTTCTCCATTCCCAAGTATTTTGGTGGGTTTTGTCCGATTCCCAAGTTTGATTCCAAGAAACAAATCCAATTACATATTATAATTATACAATGATATAATTAATATTTATATATATTATATATTATAATATATACATATATATAATATATTATAATTATAATATTAGTACATTATATAAATATATATTATAATTATTTAGTTAAATATAATTATATTTATATAATATATATTATAAATTTATTAATATTATATAATAATATATTTATAATATATATGTATATCTATAAATGTATATTATATGTGCATATAATTAAAATAAATACATGTATATAATATTAATAAATTATATAATTATATTTATACTTATTATTTTAAATATAATAATATATAATAACTATATCTAATTAATATGCATTATATTTATATAAAATATTAGTACAATTAATATTTATATATTATATAATTATAATTATATATTTATATTATAACTTTCATGTAATTATAATTAATTATATATAATATTTAATTTAATTAGTTACAAACTTATAATAATGATATTATTATATTATTATATTATATATTATAATTATTTAGTTAAATATAATTATACTTATATAATATATATTATAAATTTGTTAATATTATATAATAATATATTTATAATATATATGTATATTTATAAATGTATATTATATGTGCGTATAATTATAATATATACATGTATGTAATATTAATAAATTATATAATTATAATAATTATTATTATTTTAAATATAATAATATATAATAACAACTATATTTAATATGTAATATATATTACATTTATATAAAATATTTGTATAATTAATATTTGTATATATTATATAATTATAATTGTATATTTATATTATAACATTTGTATATTTATATTTAATTATATATATATATAATATTTAATTTAATTAGTTACAAACTTATACTAATAATAATATTAGTTATATATATTATATAATGTATATTAATTTGTGTAATATAATTAATATTATCAATTATACTAATAATTATACATGTTTACTAATAGAAATTATTAATCAGTTAGACTAAATTTACTAATACATTTATACTAATATATTTAATTAGTAAAAATTTCTTATATCTCATTTACAAAGAGCCAATAACTATCATTTACAATGTGATTTATAATATATTTATTATATTCCATTCCGAAAGAGTCGACGAACCAAACATCAACTATAGTAATGATACACATTCCAGGTACTTGAACCAAACAAATGTATTGGAATGAATGACCTCATTCCAAACCCAAGATATCCGATTCCGAATCCGAATCCAATTCTGATGTGCGAACCAAACGCCACCTAATTCTTTTGTCGGCTGACTTAGATATTATAATTCTAATATGTACTAAATTTATGAGATTGGTTTGATTGTTGGATGAAATGTATAAGAATGTTGATGCATGGACTTTGATTACAATATCTCAACCAATATTAATTGGAAAGCTTTTTTTAATTTGAAAAACATGTTGCTAGTAAGCGGAAAGTAATTTTTTTATTGGAAAATAGATTTTTTTTTTTTTTAGGGGTGAATATCCTATGACCCATCCTTTTTTTTTGGGTACCTGCTTTTCGGGTACCTGAGTAGCAGATACCCGAAGACATTAAGCACGGGTTAGGGTCGCAAAATAGCCGATCCGATATATTAGAGTCGGATCACCCAAATCATGTTAGGGGCAAGTACCTGATCGTTGTCCACCTCTACTGACTATTGAAAGATCTCAGTACCTATTGATTTACGAATACATCTTTAGATGAAAAGTCATAGTTTAACAATGAGATATGTAAGAAGAGTTTCTATTTGTTACTTCCTCCGTCCTATATATTTAGTCATGCTTGAAAAGATGTGCTTTTTATGCATAGTATACTCCACCAAAAATTTTTTCCTTTTGTTCTACTTTTGTCCTTAATCATGTGTTGGTCAAAATAAAAAATACAAAGCAATCTCATCATAGTTGTCTTTATGCATCATTAATGATAGGTATAAGGGAAATTTTAGAGTATAAAATAGTTAGAAATGTCAAACATGACAAACATTTTGGGACAGCAAAAAAAAGAAAAGTATGATACTTTCAATGGGACGAAAAGAGTATTATAAGAAGACTTCCATCTCTTTTTTTTTTTATCATTTATATATATAATAGTATTGTAGTTGACCTGATTCATTGTATGCATTTAGTAAGAATGGAATTGGACGTCTACCATTTAATATTCCCATTTAAAATGATATCATTTACGTACATGTATTGAAGACATTAATAATATTCCCAAGACTTTTTGAGCACTTAATAATAGAAAAACCATATCACTTACGTACATGTATTGAAGACAGTAATAGAATTAAATTACACTTGCAAATCAAGTAGATATAGATTGACTTAGCTTCCTTTTATTAACAGAATAATTTATATTTTTGAAAAATAAAATAAAACTTTAGTTGATTACATATGTGTTTCTTTGAATTGTAAGTACGCTCAATAAATTAATAAATTATTAATTTATCGATTAATTAAAACCTCCTTAAACTAATAGAATTTGTATGATCCAAAGGTTATTAATTTATAGAGATTTTAATGTAACTCTTTTTGGGATGGAAATTGTTATCCACATAATTATAGTAATTCTTTTGTGTTCTTTGGATAGTCTACGTGCCTAAATAGCTGAAGTAATTCTTTCTGCGATGGCAATTGTTATCCACATAGCCATAGTAATTCTTTCTAGGATGGAAATTATGTTCTTTGCATGCTAAAAAGATACCGTTATGCTAATCAACGTTTTGGATTCTTTGAATGTTATTGTGGAACTAATAGCTATTTCTATCATTAAAATACTGATATATTCTTCCAAACCATGAAACGAGTTGTTATTATATAGATAAGTTTGCATGCTATCTTGTTTGAAAAAATTCTAAACACTTTATTTTTTGTGTAACAGACGTAAGAAATGTATAACAACAAGAACGTTTCACATAGTAGTATGTTTATTAGCTAAATACTGTTATTTTAATCCAATCAAATTATATGAAAAGACACAATGCCCACACCAATTCACAATTACTCCAGAAAATAAGCATCTCAAAGGTGAGAGTTTAGCAACATTACTAGCACAAATTGCTTTTTTATCTGTTAATAGGATATAATGGACGTTCAAAGCGGAATAACCCAAAAGCATAACTTGTAAAAGAAATTTTGTTGGAAGGTAAATTACATCAGTATATTTTCTGCTGGAAATTTCTTTTACCATGTATTTTCTTTTCTTTTTAACCGTTATTTTTTTCACAATCAAGACGCAGACAGCAAACTGTTGTTATCATGTGTATATTTAGATGAGTTCTATTGATCAAAATCGGAATAGGTTGCCTCAAAGAAAATATGCTTAATATCTGAAGGCTAAAAGTGTCATTAAGTAATTACAACTTAAATAATGGGATTAATTCCACTTTCTAGTCCCAAATTTGTACCTCTACTTTTTCACTTGCACCATAAACTCTCAATTTTAAACACTTTGTATCCTAAATCTCAAGTTTATTCTATTTACGTCCAATCAATGACAACATTAGCAAGATTATCAAGACAAGAGGACATACAAAATTAATGACAATGTATCTTATTATTCTATTTGTGATCCCTTAACTCCTTTTGACCACTTTTAAATATATAGTTATTCACTTGTATGGTCACAATTACTAATATCATTAGCAAAATTAACAAGATAAAAGATAGTGTAAATTAATGACAATGTATTGTTTTGTTATAGTTGCAATATCTTGGCTCATTTTGACCAATTTTAACACATTATTATTGATTTATAAGGTTCTCCTTAGCATTAATTTTGTTAACGTTATTATTGATTGGACTATAGAGTTTCCTCTGTATTATCCAAAATGAGTTCTCCCAGTTTGATACAAAAACTCCAAAATGAGGACGAGTCTTTTAACAACTGGTATCCACATAGAACTCAATTAACTTTTCAAAAACATATACATAATAGGCGAGGCTGATTTTAAAGTATCACGAGATAAACTAGGAAATCGGTTTTAATACTAGTAGAGGTACCTCGGCTGTGCAAGACAACTAGGGCCCCTAAAAGATTAGTTGACTACATAGTAAAAAATATTTTTTGTACATAATGAATAGAGATATAGGAGAATAGGGCCCCCCTAGAAGATTAGTTGACTACATAGTAAAAATATTTTTTGTACATAATGAATAGAGATATAGGAGAAAAATTGAATATTAAAACAATTAAAATTTGCTGTGAAGAGAAATTTCATCCATGAATGTAGCCTCCTATTTATTATGATTTGGATAAAGATTTTTTAACCAATATTATATGTACGTAATCATACCAAAAAAGAAGAGAAAGCAAATTCATTATGAGTGCATTGTTGGTTTAATAGCAGTATAGTTTTAGTTGTAACTAAACAAAAAGCAATCATATTGTTTCTTGCACTTTAATAATTATAAAAAGTTTAGAAAGCCTCCAAAACATGTCACAATTTTCAACATCAATAAAAACATATAAACTTGCTCATTTTTCTTTCTTTTTAAGAGAAAGAGTGAGTCAATCCATCCATTTAAATCCTATCTAATAGTATTACAAACAGGTGAGAACATTATCTCACGAAACAGCTCTAGAATACACGTGGGTTTTTACGACATGCAAGGCAAGTGCGTTTGCTCGTGTACTTCTTGATGTTTGTTGCTTGATACAATCAGTTTGGATAACTAGATACTAACATTTTTGTAGTGCTCTTTCTTTTTTAGGAGGTATACAGTTTTTTTTTTTTGAAAAATAATTTGATTCCCTTGAGAATCATAGGCTGTTTCTTTGTTGAACACTTACTGATTTCTTCCTTCCCGTCTTTGGTGCCGGAACATTTACTTGGATAATTACAGTAGTCTGTGGTATATCTGTTCTCAAGTTAGTACGTTTCATCTTTTTGACATGGCATCAGGTAAACATCAGTTGCTTTCTATGCCACCTACTTGTGTGTAGCTGCATAGGTTCTTTTCCTCTTGTTATTTGTACCTGGTCTTTCCTGTTTGCGAAATCATTGATAACACTGCTCATGTTTGTGATTGTGGTGATCGCTCTGTTCTCATTGTAGTAATGACATTCTGCACATAATGTCCAGGAGCCTGGAGGATTTGAAAATTAGACCAGTTGGCCTTTTGCATCATGTTAAAGTTGGTCTTGAAGGAAACTTCACCGAATCTTTCTTGGCACAAAGGTCAGATTTAGTATTCTGATATTATACTTTTTGTGCTAAGGAGTCAGTTCTGGGCAACTTATCTCATGCTTGTTTTCCTGTCTATGTTCAGGTGCTTGTCTTCCTGTCTATGTTCAGGTGCAGCAAGAAACTATTTCTCGTGTTGTTTCTGGCGAAGTGATTGTTTATAACGCATGCGTTATCGCAGCATTAGCATATGAACAGAGCATTTTCATTGGCTGGTGGAAAGTGGAATCCAGTGTTTGTGTATGACTATTTTGATTGTCAATTGTGCAGATCTCGCAGAATGTTCATGCGTCAAGAAAACTATTTACTTTCGGATTAATCTTGTACTTATTGCTGCTACTCTGTACACTAGCAAGTAGATGCATGCCACCAAATTTTAATTTCGAATTCGAACTTCAATTTTTGCACATATGGCAATGCCTGTCAGTGTATACACCGTCATGTATGTATATAAGATTGATCCCTTCTGCCCTGAAACACATATGGTCAAAATTTAAGCAGCTCTGCAATGATCAATAGCTATGCCATTCAGGCCTACCAGTTGTATGTGCTTGCATGTCTGGTTCATTATCTTACCTATGCTGTCAACTTGAAAGATTTTTCATACAATCAAATTAACTTTCATTACAAGTGCATATTAGATTGTCTGAAATTTTAAAAACGATTTAAGATACAACTCGCAGCAACACCATAAGAAGAGAGTGGCTGACTGCTACTGGATGTTAAAGGGAACTTGGAAGCAAATTGATTAAATAGTGTAACTCGCTATTCCATTCTTCATCCCCTCACTTCAATTGGGCCAGTTCCCCCAGGAGCCCATCAACATCTTTCATGGAGCTCCCACCAATATTAACACCTTCCAAGGCCTTATTTCTCAACTGCTTTGCCATTTCCATCCCAATTGTGTCCCCCCTCATGGACTCGCCAATCGTTTTAGCTAAAACAGTCGGATCGGGTACTGTCTCAGGACCCTCGCAAACTCGAACCCCAGCTCCAATGTAGTCAACTAACAATCTTTCATTCAAAAACTGGTCAGCTTCCATAGGCCAGCCCAATATCATTACTCCGGCCACTATTGCTTCCAACATCGAGTTCATACCACAATGACTCAAGAACCCACCTACGGCTCGATGATTCAATATAGCTACCTGCGGAGCCCAACCTTTTACAACTAGCCCTCTCCCGGAGACCCGATCCTCGAAGCCGTCAGGAACCGATCCATATCCCTCTTCTACTTGTGGAGCTGTTAACTGCTTAACAACCCAAATGAAACGGACTCCGCTGCCCTCAAGCCCAATTGCCAAAGCCTCCATCTGGGCCTTCTTAAGTAACTTTTGGCTCCCAAAACAAACATAAAGAACTGACCCATCAGGCCAACCATCAAGCCGTTGCAAGGTGCTACTGCGACCATCAGCCGACTGCAGATTCACATCTCCCCGGCCCACCTTCTCAGGGACACCAATCAAATTCAGCGGCCCAATTGCAAAAACGCGCCCATGGCCCATTTTCTTCCTCCACCATTCCAAATATTCACCTTCCAATGCATCGAAAGTATTAAAAACAGCTCCCCAACTCTTACTATTTGCAGCCATACCCATCCTGACGACCAAAGAATCCTGATCCGAGGAATCTCTACACCGTCGGAAAACCGAAGGAAGATGGTCCCAGACAAAACTAGGAGACCTGGGTAAATCCGAAAAATATACCACATTCATAGAACTAGTAATAGACTCAAAACTAAGCCACAGATGTTGCAAAACCGCCGTAGCAAATGCCCCAGATGAGTAAAAAACAATTCTAGGAATCCCAATTTGATGGGCTAAATTTTCAGTCCAGCCAAGGAAGAAATCAGAGATGAGGGCCACAGGAGGGCTGGGGTGGGACTTAAACCACTGGATGATTTGGTCATGGAGTTTGGAAAGTGCACTGATTATTGGTATATTCCCATGATTTCCTATGTCCTTGGCATTTTCTACCCCAGACGGGATTGAGGGGTGGGGTGGGAATGGAAAGACTAGCGTTTGGATTGAAGGATGAGTTGAGAGAAGTGGGTTCAAGATTGGGAGGTTTTTGGGTGTAACCAAAATGGTAATGGTCAATCCACGGCGGGCTAGTTGATGGGTGAAATCTAGCATTGGGAGGATATGACCTTGAGCTGGGTAGGGGAAGATTAGAATATGGACACCATTTGCAGAGATTGTGGACATGGTTTGGGTAGGCCAGCTTAAGGCCAGTGGGGGAAGAGTTTGAGAAGAAATTGGAGACGAAAGACTATGGACAGAAAACAGGAAATGAATGCACTATTTGCTTTGGTAGCTGTATAGGGATGCATTATTGCAGAAATCAGGTAGAATTCGTAGAAGAGAATAATCAATCGTGGTGGAATTTGTGAAGTGCAATGCTGCAACGTCAAGTCAACATGTCATTTTGGTCTTGGAAATTCCTTTTTTCTTTTTTAAATGAATGGCGAAAATAGTTATCAAAATACTATCTAAAGTGGCATGGTATGGTCATCCAATAAATGTTTTTTTTTGGTCAAAAAGTTACTCAATTCTTTAAAATGGGCCTCTTGCATCATATAGTCTAATTTAGTTGGTAAATCAACTGAAAAGAAGTACATTTGACCTGTTATTATAGATTTTGAGGGGCAAAAATTGCCTAAATTGTCATTTTTGGTTGATTTAGTAGAAAATGATCCAAAAACCTTATTTTAAGGAGTTAAGTAACTTTTTTGGTAAAAAAAAAAAAGAAAAAGAAAAGGCTCGCTAACAACAGCGTGTCATTTTAGATAATTTAGAGATCATTCTCGTCATTCACTCTTTCTTTTTTCTCAAATAGAAACTTTAGTTTTAGGGTATAAATCTACAGCAACCAGATTTTTATTTTCAAATTTTTTTTAACAATGTCACATTCCAATCCAAGAATATACGTTCAGATATTCATACGTATACGCTCAGATGCTTCAAGAATATACGTTAGTGATATTAAATAGTAGCAAAATTATATGGAAACTCGGGTTGATGTTGATGCTTTCATAGTGAGTTAAAAAATACAAAGTAGATGAAATACTCTTTTAACTTTCATCAACCTCACAAAGCTTTTATCAGAATATTTTGCTAGTAATTAATTTAGTAAATTGAATCACGGAAGAAAAGTAGTATTTCGTTATGAAAACTGATTAACTTGCAAGGGTACTCTTGCAACAACATCTATTATATGATGATGCTCTTTTTAAAGTTTTGTTTTACCTACAAAATTTCCTCCAAAAACTAATTTTGAAACAAACCCCTTCAAAAAACCCCCAAAAAAAAAAGAAGTAAAAAAGTTGTATTGAACTGTACTTAAATATTGAGACAAAGGTTAGAAGAAGAAGAAGAAGAACAAAGAGAAACGTGGGCGCCTTTTATAGCTAACCAATTCTGTTTCAAGGATGAAACAATTTAAATTTGTTGTTAAGAAGAGCAGCTAAATAGAAGTCTACTAGACAAAGGTTGATGAACTGACAAAAATCTGGAAAACAAAAAGTACATCAGAAAGGCAATTCATTAATAGTAGCTAAATCACTAATGGCTAAAAGAAAAGTTACTGCAGAAAACAAAAAATGATGGATACATCTTTTGTCTGTTAACCATCAAAGGTCGAGACTAAGTAGACATCTTCCTTTACAGGCTCAGTTGTTTCTAGGCGGATGGTGCATCGGTCCCCTATAGGCTATAATCAGCAGTGAAAGCTCCAAATCCACCCAACTTCTTCTTTTCCGAGAGGAGGCTTCTCATCTTAGCTGACGTTTCACAACGTTGATAGACATCTGCCTTTGCTCTTCTGCACTTGCCCTGGATGATGTTACACGAGTTTCTTGATATTTGGCATTATCGACTATGCATCTAACCCTGCACTCAGCTAACATCAGTGCTTTGTTGGAGACTATGTCCATAATCTCTTTTTCCCCCATTTTGGCCACATTGTTTGCATCAAATCCAGCAAAAACTCCCCTGCGAGTACAAACAGTTCCTCATCAGTACGAAAGTAAAGAAGAAAGAAATAAAAAAAAAAAAAAACCTTGATTGGATTTCTCTTTGTTATGATAAAAGGAAATTAATTAAGGACCCAAATGGTTGTTAATGACCCAAAAAAAAAATGTACGTGTTCCTCTAGCTTCCGTATACAATAATCCAATGAGTGTACACTCAAATCAAAGTATATATAAGCATTACATTTTCTAATGTACGATCAATTTTGACAAAGTAAAAGTATATATATTCGCGAGTATCGATCGATTGCTCCTCTTGAAATGCAAGCAAAACTTACCTGAATAATTCTTTCCTTTTTACAATTTCTGTCCAATTGAAATCCATCAGCATCCCGGATAATGCTAGGAGCTCGAAGAGTTGATTGTTGAATTCATTCAACCAGAATAATTTTAGTCCTTGAATCCCATGATCAACCATGCATGCATCAATCAACCTTTACAATTATAAAAAAAAAAAAAGAATATCTGCACTTACTGGTCATCATAAACTGGAACTCCCCAGCATTCGTCATGAAATTGTACGTAAATAGGGAAATTTATCAAATTGGTCCCTAACATTTACACAAAAAACTTTTTCAATCCCTAACATTTAAAATCAATCAGAATAGTTTTTAATATATAAATTATGATTCATTTTGGTCCTAATGCTCGTATTTGCTCATTTTTTCGACTAAAAATAGCACGTCTCTCTCACGTGGGCATATTTTCAATTACAAAACTAGAAAACACAAGCTTTTCTCTCCTTTTCAAGGACAACATTTTCGCATATTTTTCTTACCCTGTTCTGAAATTAGGGCTTTTCTCCCCTTTTTCTTCTGGTCATGGACTCTTTGCTAGCAAGTTACGCCTCTTCCGATGAAGAACAAGATTAAGAACAAGAAGATAAACCACAACTTTCAAATCCTAGATCAGCTGGATTCCTCTCCTCATTGCCACCCCCAAAATCTTCATCATCATCTTCTTCCTCATCTATCTCGTTTCCACTTCCCCCACCCCCCAAAGCCCCCGGTCTCGTCGTCTTCCTCAACTCTGAATCCACATAAATCTAATAAACTTCAAGAAGAGAGGGATGTGCAGCAATTGCTAAAAAATCGGGAAAGTTCGAAACTTTTGGCATTGCTTCCAAAACCATCGTCATCTTTGTTCGCTTCGCTTCCTCAACCCAAATCATCATCCACGTCATCTTTTTTCTCTTCTCTTTCGCAGCCCACCAAAACCCATAAATATTGATGCCCGGGTTTCGCCTCCTGCACAATCTGGTAGAAAGAGGGTGGAGGTGGTTCCTTGGCGGTTAGATCACACAGCTTTAACGGAAAGGTAACAGAATCAACCTCGCTGGATTTAATGGTAGTGGTTCCTTGGGGGATCAACAGCAACAGCCACACCGCTAGGGAGATCAAGCCTCAAATTGACGCGGGTGCTTTACAGTTTGAGGAGAATATACTGAAGCAGCAGCAACAAAAGCTTCAATTCCATATTTGCACTGAAAATAATAGTGTTTTCCAGTTTTGCCCTTTAAAATATGCCCACGTGAGAGAGGCGTGTTATTTTTAGTCGGAGAAATGAACAAATACGAGCATTAGGACCAAAATGGATCATAATTTATATGTTAAGGACTATTCTGGCTGATTTTAAATGTTAAGAACTAAAAAAAATTTTTGTGTAAATGTTAAGGATCAATTTGACAAATTTCTCATGAAGTTCATTTAGTCACACCTACTTCAGCAAGCTAAAATGTTAATGTTGTCTTCAAAAATATTGATAAAATGGTGAATTTTGGAATAGGGAGTTAATGATTAATTAAGTTCAGAGAAACCATGAAATTCCTATTGGTAATCCATGTAAACACATGAAAGCAACAGTATATCTACACGAATAAACATCGGCTTTCCTTGAGCAGCGTAAGTGGTTGTAACAACTATACTATGTTTTATATACATATATATAATATATTATAATATTAGTACATTATATAAATATATATTATAATTATTTAGCTAAATATAATTATATTTATATAATATATATTATAAATTTATTAATATTATGTAATAATATATTTATAATATATATGTATATTTATAAATGCATATTATATGTGCATATGATTATAATATACACATGTATATAATATTAATAAATTATATAATTATATTTATATTTATATTTATTATTTTAAATACAATAATATATAATAATTACTATATCTAATATTAATATGCATTATACTTATATAAAATATGAGTACAATTAATATTTATATATTATATAATTATAATTATGTATTTATTTTATAGCGTTTGTATAATTATAATTAATTATATATATAATATTTAATTTAATTAGTTACAAACTTATAATAATGATGTTATTGTATTATATAATTATATATTATAATTATTTAGTTAAATATAATTATACTTATATAATATATATTATAAATTTATTAATATTATATTTATAATATATATGTATATTTATAAATGTATATTATATGTGCATATAATTATAATATATACATGTATGTAATATTAATAAGTTATATAATTATAATAATAATTATTTTAAATATAATAATATATAATAATAACTATATTTAATATGTAATATATATTATATTTATATAAAATATTTGTATAATTAATATTTGTATATATTATATAATTATATAATTATATTTAATTATATATATAATATTTAATTATATATATAATATTTAATTTAATTAGTTACAAACTTATAATGATAATATTATTATCTAAATTTACTAATACATTTATACTAATATATTTACTAATACCTTTATACTAATATATTTAATTAGTGAAAATTTCTTATATCTCATTTACAAAGAGCCAATAATTATCATTTATGATGTGATTTATAATATATTTATTATATTCCATTCCGAAAGAGTCGACGAACCAAACATCAATTATAGTAATGATACACATTCCAGGTACTTGAACCAAACAAATATATTGGAATGAATGACCTCATTCCAAACCCAGAATATCCGATTCCGAATCCGAATCCGATTCCGATGTGCGAACCAAACGCCACCTCAATAATATATGCTGCATGAATCTGGCTAGTGGCATTACTCAAATTAATTCAATGTCTTTTTTTTTTTGGGAAAGCAAGTATAATAGTATTGTTTTTGATAATTCAATGTCTTCAGTTAATTGAGCACACGAATGATTCCATGTCCTACGCCAGCCGGCCAATCTTGTTATAGTACTCCCTCCGTCCCACTTTGATAGTCCCGTTTCTTTTTTCACACAGTTTAAGAAAAAGTAGTTAACTTTGTTGGAAAAGTAACTTTAGATTGCTATTTTTCTAAAATACCCTCACATTAAATATGGTACAACTTTATGGGAACTTGAATTGATGGTAAAAAAAGAATCAACTCTCATTAAATGGAGTAGTTTTATAATAACAATAACTTACATTGAACAAGGGTATTTTAGAAAAATTAAAATACAACTACATTCTTCAATTGAAAAGTGAACTATAATTTGGGACAGATGAAAAAGGAATACATGACTATTAAATTGGAACGGAGGGAGTAATCAATTACTATAGCTATGTTAAACTTGATTTAGCAGTTGATTATTTTGGGTTGGAATTTAATTTTATTGCAACCATAAGAACCAACATGTACATATGCACATGAAAAGCATATACTCAGACTAAGGACAAATGATGTCCAGACTTTTCTTGTTAATCAATCCACCAAATTTTTGTAAGTTTAATTTTGTGTTCGAGAATTTTTATACTAGTAATCTGTTCCCTTAATTGAAGATGGTAGTGTCTCCGAATATAAAGCAGTGTGACGTGAGTGTAATATTTCCTATTCCACAGTGTGAAAAATCTTAATTATCTTCCATTCTTTTTTTTTATTTGTTTGCAAATAGGAGATATTGAATTGAGGACCTTTTACTTACAATTTCAAATTATCTTCCATTCTTATTTACAAGTGCAATCCTTCATTGTCTAGTAATATACGAATAAAAATTGTAAGCTTTTCCTTGGTTGAGAGAAATGAGAAAAAAAAGGGTTAAATTTTGCAATGCATCAAATAATGCCTTACCACTATTTTTCGTAATCCAGTTGCACCTCCTAAACCCTTCTTCACCAGGTTCTGTGTAGGTTTTTGGAAAATTTTGGCAGCTGGGACCTCTCTTCTTTTAGGCGATTCAATAAGACGGAGTGCCAATGCAATCTTTTGATCCAGCTGAGATGAAGAATCTGCCTGGGAAGAATCGTTTGAGTTTTGAAACAAGGATAATGATAAAGAAGAAAGTGAAAGAGATGAGCAAGTCTTGTACAGCCCTATAGGGTACACTTTCTTCATGTGTTTCGATAAAAAAACTAGCAGCACTTCTTTGCTTCTCATTTTCTTTAGAACTGCTGATATTTTTGTTGATCTGCTCCAGAGAATATCGTTTTGGATTTTGCTTGGACATGGTAGCGAGAGAAGAAATGAAGAAACGAAAGGAAGTGTATGCTTTGAATTTGGTAGAAACTTCAAAGATGGTTTAGCAGTTTATATGGAGAACAGGACTCGGAAGAAATAAATACAAAATGTGGTTGGTCCTATGTGAGTTTCACTATAAGGCGCTCCTTTTGCTTCTTAGTTCTAAAGCAGAACCAAAAAAACAACATCGGATTTGTAAAATATACTTTGAAAGTGACACTACAATTTGAAAATAGCAGATGTAAACTATCTGTGTTGACCAAGGAAAAAAAAAGGATCGAACTTGCTATAAGTATAATATATATTGTTTCTTGATCAGTGATATTCATGTTTTAGGTTTTGAGATAAAGAGTAACATAGTTCAGTAGATATATGCCAAGTGAAAGTATCGACTGATTCGATGTTGTAGCTCTTAGCTGGATTTCAGAAGATAAAGGGAGTCAGCAAGATGAACTAAATTAGATTAAGGAAGGAAGGAATCTAATTGCAGAAACATAATTGTTGCAACAGATCCAATTATTTTGGACAAATGATTGAGAAGATGATTATATCATTACTATTTACTACCAGAATATTATTTTTACTTGTATGAGTCAACACCAGAGGACCCGCAACGGATCTTCTGTCCCACACTCTGTGTCATTCTCTGTTTCACTTTTTATTATATTGCTATTTTTTCTACATAAACATAATGTTTTAGTTCTTTTTTGTTTCCTTAAGATCCAATAATTATTAATTGAGTTATACACAAAATTTAACATACTCAAAAAATCAAAATGCATAAAAAATGAGATTTTTCATGAATTTTCTGCTGTATTTTTTAATTTTTTATTATATATTGCTTTTTTGAAGTTGCTGCATTTATTTTTTATTCAATTAATAGTTATTGGATTTTAAGGATTCAAAAAAGAACTAAAACATGATATTTATGTAGGAGAAATAACAATATAATAAAAAGTGGAACAGAGATTGACACAGGGTGTGGGACAGAAGATCCGTTGCACAGAGGGCCTCTCCTACGTTTTAATCCTTGGATGGGCAAACTTGTTCTCTAGGAGTCCAGTGATGGAGCCAGGACTTTTGGGGTGGGGGCAAAATTTTTTTTCTAATAAAATTATCTTAATATATTATGTTCAAAATAATTTTCTTCTATTTAAATATATGACGTCTAAAAATATCAAATATTAAATTCAATTATAAAAGTATGTCTATTCATAAATATGCGGTATAGTCATAACAAAAATTAACAAAAAAGATAATTTTTGATTAAATATCTTATAACATTACAAATCATTCAATTTGCATATTATGAGAAGATGTTGTCCAATATGTCACCTATGCAATATATATATATATAACCATGTAATATAAATGTAACTATTTTCAATTGAAAAAAGATAAAAGTTATGTTAACATAATTTGAAATTTCAACATCTTTTCTTAGAAATAAATTGAGCTCTACGCTCTTTCATAGAACTAAATTCATCTATAATTGAATCACTGCTAAATTTTTCAGCAACTTCTTTTTCTATATACACAGTTAGACAATCATTCAAGAAATTATCTTCCATCTTGTTTTGGAGCTTTGTCTTGATTATTTTCATAATTGAAAATGCCCACTCTGTTGTTGCAGTTGATACAGGAAAAGTAAAAACAAGTCTAATCAATCTGTCAATAAGAGAATATATCACTAATTTTCTTGTCTTCACCAAGCCTTGACATAACTCATGAATACTAGATAATTCTTGCAATTCAGGATGATTTGGAATGTCGAGCTCAAAATGTTGAAGTTCTATTCTTAGACGTACTAGTTCTTGCTTTTAACAATTATGAATTGGGTCTGTTTAGCCCATTAACAATTATGAATTGGATCTTTTTATTCTAATACATCACATTGAGTCAATTTACTATGGAACATCAAATTATATATTTAATTTTTGAAAGTTAAATAATTAGTACAATAAAAAATAAATAACTTTTTTTGAAGAAAAAAATTAATTCAAAGATGACTAAATCATATATATATATATATATATATATATCAACTCTTATAATATAAACTAAAATTGTAAAAATTTAGCGGGGCCAATTTTATTTTACACACATATTTACATATTATGAATTAAAATTTTCAAAACTTAGGGGGGCCATGGCCCCCCTCTACCCCCTTGGCTCCATCATTGTCTAGGATAATGATTAGAACAAAAAAGAAAGGGAAAATGGAGTATGAATATATATTTTTAGGTGATTATGCATCTGATCATACCTAAAAGAACAGATTAACTATAGATATAGCACTATCTTAACTATAGATTAGGATATATAGGTTCATGTTTTATTGGGGTGTTAGCTTGTATTAACTCCTATTAGCCTTCAATACCTTCATCAATGCATTTTTCATTGTATAATAATAAGAACAATTGTTGGAAGGAAAACAAAAAAAGAAAAACGAAAGCTTTGGTCTAAAGCAGTGATTATGGAAACATAGTGCATGTCTTTAATAAAATTACTTACTATCCAAAATATAGTTAATTAAGGCAGACTTCGATTAGTGGTTGTAAACCAAGCTATGTAGGATAAGGTGAGTTATTTTTAATCTTTAATTCTTCAACTTCTTTGAAAAGGCTTTGCAAACTACTAATTATGAAAAGAAAAGTGCTCCCGAAAAGAAAGTCGTGACTTACATGAATCACCAGCATCAAGAACCACAATCAATGAAAAAAATTGGGGGGTAGCCAATTACTATATATGTAGTCACTTTTCTTGTTTACTATCTCAGCAATTGCTAATCATAATTGTTAAAACCCTTCAAGTTTCAAAGCTTGCCACAACCCAATTATTCATATCCCAATTTTAGTTGAAACGTTTGTCTCATTGCAAGAAAAATGGGTCCGCATAATTCTTTATGCCTACTCATTTGCACTCAAAAAAACTCTTGAGGCAAACAGATCGCCAACATAGATAAAGATATAGCATCCATCGACCATTCTTTTCCTCATATATTCCCCTAGCCAGACCTTATCTACAATTCTACTCCTTATGCTTCAACATCTTACAGCTGAGCTGAGGCCTTCTGAACAGGGTATCTCCCCACTCCTCATTCATGGGATAAGGATGTTCATACCTTAATTAGTTGCTGAAAATCCAGCCCAACGTATAAAAAGAAATGTTGCTGACAATACATCCGAGCTTAATTAAGTACTGTTCACCAAATAAATTGCAACTTTTGACGTCCTATTAACATCATGCATGAATCCCTTAAGCCTACAATTTTGAACTCATGTGGAACGAAATATATATATAATCTAATTGACTCCAATTATTTTTTGATATTCTTTTCGCTAAAAACCTACAATAGTCAGTCATCCAGTTACCAAAGGAGCTGAAGTTGTTGGAGTGGTTTGGAAGGTCCGTTTTAAAGAGATTGGTGACCTTTGTGACCAAAAAAAATGTTAAACGAGCAACCGGCACAATTTTAAATAGTTTGATGACTTTTTTGGCCATTTACTCAATATATAATCTATGGGAGAGTTAGTTCTTTGTATGCAGGGGCAGATTTAAGGTGGCGGCACTGGGGCCCTTTAAATTCTTATAATATTTATACAATTTTAACGTAATTTTAAGTGTGCCCCCACTCTCCAAATTCCCTTTCCTCTTTTATCCCCAATTTCCCCCCCACAACCGACGGTCACTCTTTTTTAATCCATCATTTACTTCCTTTGTCCCCACTTCCCAATTTTCCTTTCCTCCATCATTTATTGCTCCTCTGGTTTCCCATTTTCCCCCCAACAAAGCCACAAATCTATCCGCACCAAACTTTGCTCATAAGCACATCCCATCTGCCGTCCCACACTGAATTGGATATTCTAAGTTGGATATCCTTGCACTTGACACTGAATTGGATATTTATATTAATGACTTGAAATCTGCTAAGGAATTTCTCGATTTAAGAAAAATCTCTTAACTAGCTCAAAGGTTGGTGGAGACTAAGAGAGATATTGTGTATCTATTGGTTTATATGCTCTTAAAGTTGGCTTTGATTTTGTTTGTTGCTACAATTACAGTAGAAAGGACTTTTTCAACTATGAACATAGTGAAGAATCGGATACGAAATAAAATGGGAGACACTTGGATGAATGATTGTTTAGTTACTTATATTGAGAAAAATATATTTCGTGAAGTTCAGAATGAAAAAGTCGTAAACCGTTATCAAAATATGAAAACTCGTCGTGAACAATTGTAAATAGTTTAGTTTGTTTTTGAAATAAAATTATTATTACATTAATAATTTTGAGTTTGTCTTTTTATGTTTTTCATAGAATATACGTATCATTTGTACTTGTTGTGAATTTTTTTTTTTTTGCTTAAAAAACTAGAAAAATAGCAGATAAAAAATTTTAATGTTATTTTTGTTCCCACTGAGATTTTGTATGTGTGATATATATGTGAATAACTAGATACCTATTGGTATAAAACCACATTATTCTTATAAGCTTGATCATTAGGAATGGCATTAATCTAATGTATTCAAACAAGTTTTGGGAGTGTAGTTTTGTAGGTTGGTATGACATGTTTTCTTCTGAAAACTTCATGAATCTTGTTCTTGTGCAACTCCTATAGCGCTGGATGAAATTCAAGTTTACAAAATTTTAATTCCAAAGCAAGTTCTCAAACGCAAAATTCTTTTGGCAAAAAAAGAAAAGATGTCAATTTTACCATAAAAAAGGTCTAGGTAGTTTATTTTCAATATGAAGTTCAACAACCATCTATAAATGCCAAATGTAGACCTTACTCTTCAACGCCAAACCTTTTTCACTCATATACATGTGCTTTCAAATCTTATAAATCGAAAAACTAATAAATTACTTTTTTTTAACGTGATATGGCATGACTAATTTATATATAAATATATCAATCACTGAACAAATCAAATCATTTCATATTGTTGTACACATATATGCACACACATGTAAGTATTTTAGATTTCATTACGACTTAGGATTGGTAAAAGACATGTTTTTCTCCCATATGAGCAAAAATTGAACATATTTAAGGTACTATTCCCAAATAAGTAAATGGGAGGGGGTAAATGAAAAGGTCCTTCAAAATAATTTGCAGAAAAATGAACCGAGCAAAAATTTAAAAAAAAAAAAATCAACAACGGTTTCCTTAAACCCTAGCAAATGAAAATCCCCCAAGTGCTCCCTCTTTCTTGCCTTCTAAAACCCCCGTCACTCCTCCTCCTCCTCCTCTTCCCAGGATGCTCCATTCCAATCCCTAATGCATCGCTTAATTCTCAAGCTTTCAAAAAAGCCACCAAAGTATTCCCTTACCTCCCTCTTCTTCTTCAGGCCCATATTCTCCTACGCCACCTTGGCCGCTGTTAACCATCTTGAAGTCCCGCCAAACGACGTCTCTTCAGCAATTTTCACCCGCCTCATTAACTTTAATTACGGGGACAAAAGGGGTTTTGCTAAACGTCTTGGCCGTGACCCAGAATTTAATACCTTAATCTCGGGCTTATCTGCACCGGAAGTTGATGGGATTCTTGAGAAATTGAGAATTAAGTACCCGGAAACTGCTTTGGATTTCTTTTTCCTGTTGAAGAACGAATATGATTTTAAGCATTCAAGAGATTCTTGTCTTTCTATTGCTCATGTTTTGGCCAGAAAAGAAAGGTTCAGAGCCTTGAAGTTACATTTGCTGCAAATGGTTCACCTAGAAGGTGCAATTACAACCATGCAATTCATTTTTCTTAATGCATTGCTGTAAATTGGGAAAAAAATTTGTGTGGTAGACGCGCTTTTATCAGAATCTGTGGTAATTGTATTAGCTGAATGCAGTGATTTTTAGTTACTGTCCTATTGAATTATGTAAATGGTGGAGGATTTCAGATAAGCTGGTGCTTTTTTGGATATGTTGTTGTTAATGAAGTGATAAAGTTGATGTTTTTGACTTTATGAAGCAGAAAAAATCAGGGTTAAATTGCCTTTTGGCTTTGAAAATTTCTAGTATGATTAGTGAATAAGATTTTGAATATCTCTAGAAATAATAAAAATGGATAGATTGATAAGCAGTTGGGTTAAGTCAAAATGGAGTTGGGGCACATGCACGCTTATATTGTGCGTTTTTAGATGAAAAAATATTGAATGGCTTTAAAGTTAAAAATCTTTGCAATAAGCAAATCCGTATTATATTTCTTGGGATGTTTAATACTATTTACAGCCATATTGTTGTGAAAAGTTAGTTCTAGATAATTTTTGAAGCAAAACTAACTTGTTAAACAAAGTTTAGCTCCCAAGATTGCTTAGCCATGATTATCTTAGCAGTAAAAAGTTGTTGCTAACTTGTTTGCGTGTTAGGGGATAAACATTCTACATTCATGGAACTTCAGATTCATTCACATTTAATTGAAAATGGAATTAAAAAGCATTTGTGGATAGAGCTCCATGTTAGTAACATCCTTCTTCTCCCCTCCACTATCGTCTCTCAACACTTGTGGTGGCTGAAAACATTAAATCATAATGTCATAGAAACATGGAGTTCGCTCTAACAGATTGTCTGTCCTTCCATTTCTGGTCGGATTATTTGTTTTGTGTTGTAGTGGAGCTATTTTATGTGTGCTTTTAGGAATCTCTAGTTGACATCTCAGAGCTGAATATTTCAATATTGATATCAGCTGCGAAAGCTAGAATATCTCTTTACATTTTTCATTTTCTGTTTATATAGAGTTCTTGTGATTTCCGTTAGGCTCTGGCTCTGCACCTTCACTTTGTGAGCTGCTTTCCAAAGGCTTCAGGGAATCAGATTTCAGTCATACGGTTTGGGATATGCTGGCTTTTGCTTACTCCAGATCTGGGATGGTGCATGATGCACTCTTTGTCCTTTTCAAGATGAAGGATTTGAATGTTCAGGCTTCCATCATGACATTAAATGGTTTATTGTACAATTTGAGGCTCACTGATGTAATGTGGGACATGTATGATGTGATAAAAGCCAGTGGGATTCGTCCTAGTAGCTATACAAATTCCATTATTATAGATGGTCTGTGCAGACAGTCCTTGGTTGAAGAAGCAGTTGCATTTATGCAAGAAGCAGAAAAGGAAGAATCTGGGCCTCGTATAGTTTGGTTGAACAATCTCATGACAGGTTTCTGTAAATTGGGTTTTGTGAATGTGGCAAAGTCATTCTTTTGTATCATGCATAAATGCGGTTTACTTCCTGACACCTACAGTTACAATATACTTATTAATGGATTATGTATAGCGGGTTCTATGGAGGAAGCACTAGAGTTTACAAGTGACATGGAGAAGCATGGATTGGAGCCTGATATAGTGACTTATAACACACTTGCGAAAGGCTTTAGTCTCCTTGGGTTGATGAGTGGGGCATGGAAAGTTATTAGTTTAATGCTGTATAAAGGATTAAATCCGGATCTTATCACATACACTATACTGATTTGTGGGCATTGCCAGACAGGCAATATTAAAGAATGTTTCAAGTTGAGAGAAGAGATGCTTTCACGGGGTATGCAGTTAACCAATATCTCATATGGTGTTATGATTAGCTGCCTGTGTAAGAGGGGAAATGTTAATGAAGCTCTGTCTTTATTTGATGAGATGAAAACTATTGGTCTAGAAGCAGATGTTGTGATTTATTCTATTCTCATTCATGGCCTATGCAAGCAAGGTCGGCTTCACCACGCTATTCATTTATACAAGGAGATGTGCTTGGAGAGAGTCAGGCCAAACCTTTTCACTCAGCGATCCATTCTGTTAGCTCTGTCTGAGAAAGGGACCATAAAGGAGGCAAGGAGATACTTTGACACCCTGATGCATTGTGACTTATTGGAGGATATTGGTTTGTGTAACATTATGTTATATAGTTATGCAAAAGTAGGTTATATGGATGAGGCTATCCAGCTTTTTCGTATGATCTTGGAGAAAGGAATTACACCAACTATTGTCACATTCAATTCTCTAATATATGGTTTCTGCAAATCTAGACGACTAGCTGATGCTCGAATCTGGTTGAATGCTATTGAGACTCATGGTTTGGTGCCAAGTGCTGTAACTTACACCACTCTTATGAATGCATTCTGTGAGGAACGGGATGTGCAAGCTATGTTTGAATTGCTCAAGGAAATGGAAGCAAGGGCCATAGAGCCTACTCATGTTACTTATACAGTGGTCATAAAAGGGCTCTGCAGACAAAGAAAGGTGAAAGAAGCTGTTGGAGTACTCCAGGACATGTTTGCTAAGGGAGTCTTTCCTGATGAAATATCATACAACATCATCATTCAGAGCTTATGTAAAACCCAGGATATGAAAAGAGCATTCCAGTTACATGATGAAATGTTGCTGCGCAATCTTCAGCCTAATCATGTCACATATAATATTCTCATTAATGGTTTGTGTGTTCGTGGGAACTTGAAGGATGCTGAAAAGCTGTTGGCTTCTCTTCAAGATCAAAAAGTCAGACTGACAAAGGTTGCTTATACCACATTGATAAAAGCACTTTGTGCAAAAGGTAATGTACATAAAGCAATAGTGCTGTTCCATCAAATGGTAGAAATGGGTTATCAGGTCTCAGTCAGAGATTGTAGTGCTGTGGTCAATAGACTTTGCAAAAGACATCTGATAAGTGATGCAAAAGCCTTCCTTCGTCTGATCTTGCAGTGTGGCATTGCCCTTGATCAACAAATTTGCTCAGTGATGCTCAATAATTTATACCGAATTCATGATAGAGATACCATGTTTCAGTTATTTGCTTTAATGGTCAAATGTGGCTTCGATCCTGGTTGAACCCGTGAGAGATGGTGATTAAGTTCATTGTTCACAAGGATGAGGTTCTGCCCCGTGAAATTTTTGCTAAGGACTTGGCATCTGCACCTGCCTTCCCCCAACAAAATAGAAAGTAAATCAGTATTTTAAGAAGGAAAAGAAGAAAATGACCTTTTTCCATATGTTCCCTTATATGATTACAGGTGAACATTCAGTGCCAACCTGTGGTTGGGTGCCGGTGGTGGCAAACTAGCAAAGACAAATTCTTTTGTCGGCAGACTCTTCATGGGTTTTTACTAAATGCAAGTACGTTTGCTCATGTGTTTCTTGATGTTTGTTGCTTGATACAATCAGTTTGGATAACTAGATACTAACATTTTTGTAGTGCTCTTTCTTTTTTAGGAGGTATACAGTTTTTTATTTTTTTGAAAATTAATTTGATTCCCTTGAGAATCATAGGCTGTTTCTTTGTTGAACACTTACTGATTTCTTCCTTCCCCTCTTTTTCGGTGCCGGAACATTTACTTGGATATTTATAGTAGTCCTCTGTTCTCAAGTTAGTACGTTTCATCTTTTTGACATGGCATAAGGTAAACATCAGTTGCTTTCTACGTCACCTACTTATGTGTGGCTGCATAGGTTCTTTTCCTCTTGTTATTTGTACCTGGTCTTTCCTGTTTGCGAAATCATTGATAACAGTGCTCATGTTTGTGATTGTGGTGATCGCTCTGTTCTCATTGTAGTAATGACATTCCGCATATAATGTCCAGGAGCCTGGAGGATTTGAAAATTAGACCAGTTGGCTTTTTGCATCATGTTAAAGTTGGTCTTGAAGGAAACTTCACCGAATCTTTCTTGGCACAAAGGTCAGATTTAGTATTCTGATATTATACTTTTTGTGCTGAGGAGTCAGTTCTGGGCAACTTATCTCATGCTTGTCTTCCTGTCTATGTTCAGGTGCAGCAAGAAACTATTTCTCGTGTTGTTTCTGGCGAAGTGATTGTTTATAACGCATGTGTTATCGCAGCATTAGCATATGAACAGAGCATTTTCATTGGCTGGTGGAAAGTGCAATCCAGTGTTTGTGTATGACTATTTTGATTGTCAATTGTGCAGATCTCGCAGAATGTTCATGCGTCAAGAAAACTATTTACTTTCAGATGATTAATCTTGTACTCATTGCTGCTACTCTGTACACTAGCGAGTAGATGCATGCCACCAAATTTGCACATATGGCACGCATTCATGCCTATTAGTGTATACACCGCCATGTATGTAATAAGATTGATCCCTTTTACCCTGAAACAGATATGGTCAAAATTTAAGCAGCTCTACAATGATCAATAGCTATGCCATTCAGGCCTACCAGCAGTATGTGCTTGCATGTCTGGTTCATTATCTTACCTATGTTGTCAACTTGAAAGATTTTTCATACAATCAAATTAACTTTCATTACAAGTACATATTAGATTGTCTGAAATTTTAAAAACGATTTAAGTTACAACTCGCAGCAACACCATAAGAGAACTTGAAAGCAAATTGATTAAATAGTGTACCTCGCCATTCCATTCTTCGTCCCCTCACTTCAATTGGGCCAGTTCCCTCAAGAGCCCATCAATATCTTTCATGGAACTCCCACCAATATTAACAGCTTCCAAGGCCTTATTTCTCAACTGCTTTGCCATTTCCATCCCAATTGTGTCCCCCCTCATGGACTCGCCAATCGTTTTAGCTAAAACAGTTGGATCGGGTACTGTCTCAGGACCCTCACAAACTCGAACCCCAGCTCCAATGTAGTCAACTAACAATCTTTCGTTCAAAAACTGGTCAGCTTCCATAGGCCAGCCCAATATCATTACTCCGGCCTCTATTGCTTCCAACATCGAGTTCATACCACAATGACACAAGAACCCACCTACGGCTGGATGATTCAATATAACTACCTGCGGAGCCCAACCTCTCACAACTAGCCCTCTCCCGGAGACTCGATCCTCGAAGCCATCAGGAACCGATTCATATCCCTCTTCTACTTGTTGAGCTGTTAACTGCTTAACAACCCAAATGAAACGGACTCCGCTGCCTTGAAGCCCAATTGCCAAAGCCTCCATCTGGGCCTTCTTGAGAAACGTCTGGCTCCCAAAAGAAACATAAAGAACTGACCCATCAGGCCAACCATCAAGCCATTGCAAGGTGCTACTCCGCCCATCAGCCGACTGCAGATTCACATCTCCCCGGCCCACCTTCTCAGGGACACCAATCTGATTCAGCGGCCCAATTGCAAAAACGCGCCCATGGCCCATTTTCTTCTTCCACCATTCCAAATATTCACCCTCTAACGCATCAAAAGTATTAAAAACAGCTCCCCAACTCTTACTATTTGCAACAATAGACCACCTTGCAACCAAAGAATCCTGATCCGAGGAATTATCCCTACATCGTCGGAAAAGCGAAGGAAGATGGTCCCAGACAAAACTAGGAGACCTGGGTAAATCCGAAAAATTTACCACACTCATAGAACTAGTAATAGACTCAAAATTAAGCCACAGATGTCGCAAAACCGCCATAGAAAATGCCCCACATGGGTAAAAAACAATTCTAGGAATCCCAATTTGATGGGCTAAATTTTCAGTCCAGCCAAGGAAGAAATCAGAGATGAGGACCACAGGAGGGCTGGGGTGGGACTTAAACCACTGGATGATTTGGTCATGGAGTTTGGAAAGTGCACTGATTATTGGTAAATTCCCATGATTTCCTATGTCCTTGACATTTTCTACCCCAGACGGGATTGAGGGGTGGGGTGGGAATGGAAAGACTAGCGTTTGGATTGAAGGATGAGTTGAGAGGAGTGGGTTCAAGATTGGGAGGTTTTTGGGTGTAACCAAAATGGTAATGGTCAATCCACGGAGGGCTAGTTGATGGGTGAAATCTAGCATTGAGAGGATATGACCTTGAGCTGGGTAGGGGAAGATTAGAACATGGACACCATTTGCAGAGATTGTGGACATGGTTTGGGTAGGCCACCTTAAGGCTAGTGGGGGAAGACCGGAAGAGTTTGAGAAGAAATTGGAGACGAAAGACTGTGAAGTGAGGGATAGACAGGAAAGAGGAAATGAATGCACTATTTGCTTTGGCAGCTGTATGGGGGCCGGGGGGACCTGGGATGCATTATTGCAGAAATCTGGTGGAATTCGTAGAAGACAATAATCAATCATGGTGGAATTTGTTATGTGCACTACCGCACAAAGTCAAGTCAGCGTGTCATTTTGGTCTTGGAAATTCCTTTTTATCTTTTCTTTTTAAATAAATGGCGAAAATAGTTATCAAAATATCTAAAGTGGCATGGTATGGTCATCCAATAAATATTTTTTTTTGGTCAAAAAAGTTACTCAATTCTTTAAAGTACATTTCTCCTGTTGTTATAGATTTTGAGGGGCAAATATAGCCTAAATTGTAGGTCATTTTCAGTTGATTTAGTACAAAATGACCCAAAAAACTTGTTTTAAGGAGTTAAGAAACTTTTTTTGGTCAAAAAAAAAAAAAAGGCTCGCTAGCAACAGCGTGTGATTTTAGATAGTTTAGAGACCATTTTCATCATTCATTTTTTTTTTTCTTCTCAAATAGAAACTTCAGTTTTAAGGTATAAATCTGCACCAACAACGAGATCTTTATTTTCAATTTTTTTTTAACAATGTCGCATTCCAATCCAAAAGAAGTGTAAACAATACGTCAATTATTCATAGGTATACGCTCAGATGCTTCAAGAATATACGTTGCTATAGTGATATTAAATAGCAGCAAAATTATATGGAAACTCGGGTTGATGCTGATGCTTTCAACAACTATTAATTAATTTAGTAAATTGAATCACAGAAGAAAAGTAGTATTTTGTTATGAAAACTGATTAACTTGTAAGGGTACTCTTGCAACAACATCTATGATATGATGATACTCTTTTTAAAGTTTTGTTTTGCCTACAAAATTTCCTCCAAAAACTAATTTTGAAGAAGAAGAAGAACAAAGAGAAACGTGGGCGCCTTTTATAGCTAACCAATTCTGTTTCAAGGATGAAACAAATTAAATTTGTTGTTAAGAAGAGCAGCTAAACAGAAGTCTGCTAGACAAAGGTTGATGAACTGACAAAAATCTGGAAAACGAAAAGTACATCAGAAAGGTAATTCATTAATAGTAGCTAAATCACTCACTAATGGCAAAAAGAAAAGTTACTGCAGAAAACAAAAATGATGGATACATCTTTTGTCTGTTAACCATAAAAGGGGTCAAGATTAAGTGGACATCTTCCTTAGAATGCTCAGTTGTTTCTAGGAGGATGGTGCATCGGTCCCCTATAATCAGCAGTGAAAGCTCCAAATCCACCCAACTTCTTCTTTTCCGAGAGGAGGCTTCTCATCCTTAGCTTACCTTTGACAACGTTGACAGACATCTGCCTTTGCTCTTCAACACTTGCCCTTGATGATGTTACACGAGTTTCTTGATATTGGCCACATCCATTCACCTTCTCTAGCCTGATTTTGCGTCCTCCCAAAGCAGATTTTCTCAAACCACTTCGATTCTGCGAACCATCTGCTGCTAATGGCTATAAAGCAAAAAGCACTAGTATCAGGCTATTACTAGTGGCGAAGGCCAAAATTTAAGAAAACATGCGTATAGGATAGAGTAGGATCATTTTAGCATTGGGACGCAAATTGTGAATTTTTCTGCAACATATAATGCGTAGCATCGACTATCATTTTGAGAGTAAATAGTAGTATATTTCAGAATTTCTTGGCTACTCCTCTTATTTTGACTGTTGAAGATGATAAAGAATAGATTCTACTATAACGTCCACTACAAGTTTGTAAACAATTTTACCAACCTCTCCAATTGAAGCTGCATTGCATCCTCCAGCTGCCATTTTTGGACCTACAAATTAAATCATGGGAACAAAAGAATTACATTTGTGGATTAAACGTAAAGGATATTGTCTACATTAACGTCCCTTTCCTGATTTTCTTTTTACATAAAGGACTACAAAATCTAAAAAGAGAGATGGATGGCAAGAATTGTATATATATAAAGAGAAAAAATCACCTTCCGGGGAATATGCATTTGAGAGCTTTCCTTCAGACAGCACTAAAATTAGTAGCAGAAGTGTGACCTTTACAGATACCAGCATCTCTTGATTTCTTCTGTTGAGTGTATGTCCCTCGTTCAAGCGTCTAAATTAAGGAAGTGGAGCACAAGCTACGAGCATGAGCTTTATAAGGAATGAGAACAAGTCAAAGATATGGTCCAAAAGTTTTCAAACTTCCACAATCCCTAGATTTTACAAAATACTATGCTTCTTTTGTGTTGTAAAGATGTTAATTTAATTGGCCATGATCAGTTAACTGAAAATAAAGAAAAGGAACTTTTCCTCATAAAATGTGCTATACATGTAACTCTGTGATGATCCATGTGTCAGTTAGGCTCCCAGTTCTAGGATCTCCATACAATTTAGTTGCCAGAGATTCAAAAAGGTTCTCAGCACTTCTCCTCCAATTGGAAATGGTGACTCTAAATTCTACAACACATTGTCATATTACACCAGTACGTTGGACTAAATGGATGTTTCTTCACTTCAAAGTTGAGAGTCATGGTAAACTAATTAACTTAGTAATCTAATAAATCACTAATATAATGCTTAATTACCTTTTTTTTAAGAATAAGATCAATATTTTCTTGGAGCTCTTTCAAAATTAGATTTTATAATCGATGGCCACAACACAGATCTTTCCGGAGAGTAGACAAACTTATATTTATTGTCCCACTTTATAATTAGATATGTTCCCTATTTAACTCAAAATTTTTTCAAAAGCTAACATTTGACAGCCCTCTTAGCTAGTGCACTAAAAAGACTCGTTAGACCATTTTTCTAAACTTTAGTTTGAGTACCAGTCCTGACCATCTCGGATACCATTTAATCGGATTTGATCAATGATTTGGTGCAATTTCTTTCTTCGCAACCATTTTTTGGTTGAACACACAGAGATGGTTTGCATATGGGCCGCAGATTTATTTGATTACTGTGGTTTTGCAGTGGTCCAAAATGAAGTGAAAACTGGTTGATGATGGGATTGGGAAATGGAAACTCTGTGCCATTGCTTGGGACTGAAGACGAAGATATAAGTAGTGTTTCGCGCTTGTCTGCCCCATGCATCTGCCAATCGAGGTCTCTACTCATTTCCACGCTAGTGCCTTCAACTTAGCTTTCCTATGTGCTCTATTCCCCTTATCACCATTCATGGTGGACACTTCTTGGGCCTCCCACGTTGGCAGCGACAAACAAGAAGATACATATGTGAATAAACAAACAAAAGGCGGACGTTTACAAGTTTTTTTTTTTTTTTTTTGCATTAAAATTCAAGAACCTAGCTGCAAACTTCTGGTTGAGATACGAATCACTTCGTAAGAATCTGTTCTTTTCATTGTGCAAATATTGTGCACGTTGGAGTGTGAATTTAAATGGCGACCTCTTTAGTTTTCCAAGAACTTTTCTTTGTTTTTTTGGGAGTTTCTGCAATAATCTTTTTGTAGCTTCCAAGAACTTTTCTGGACGCTTTTTTTGGGAGTTTCTGCAATAATCTTTTTGTAGCTTGGCGGAGAAGCCATGAAAGTTGGACACTTCCATGCACTCCCACATTGGTATTAATTAATTAACAAGCCAGAAAATCCATACTCATGATGTTAATTGTCGACAAAATAAGCAATAAATTAAGAGGCCGACCTTTTCCTCACGTTCATACGTTTTCATGAACCTGTAAAAACTTCATACCAATCTGTTAAGATCGGCAAGTTTTTAATTTTCCTCCTTTTCGCTAAATTCTTCATCTAATTATGCAAATGTGGTACGCATCTCAGAGACCTGAACCAGCATGTTTCTTTTATAATTTTCCGAGTAAGTTTTCCTAATTTTGGAGCTCCTGTGAAAATCTTCTTGTAGCTTGGCGGACAACTTTTAAACAACCTTAATTTGCAGGTCTCTGAGGGATAAGAAGACGCTCTATTGCTTTTGGTTTGAGCTGCAAAAGCGACATTAACAAGAAGTAAGTGCACTAAAACTCTATAATGCATTGGCTTCCGCAGATTTGCATTGAAAATTAACGGTTGTACCATGCATGCACGTCTTGGCACTCAAGGAATCCACAAAAACTGGCCTTGGCCGTGTGTAGTCAGGCTTAGGTTCCATTTGATAAAACTGAATCTGAATTCTGAAGTCTGAATTCTGAAATCTGAATACTAAAACAATTAATTTGCTGAATTTTAAGCACCGAAAAAAATATATGAATGTTTGAATTTTAATACTAAACCTATTTATACTGTTTGATAAATATTTATAGCTGAATGCTTAATAAGTTTAATTTGATAATTTTGCCCTTATGTCCTTTCATTCAAAAAAGAAATAGAATCTATGATTTAATTAGTTTAAAATTGTTAGGTATGAAAATGAAAATATTTATTTTTAAATCAAATTAATATAAAATACGAAATATATTATATGAGGAGTATGGAGAATATGTGAAAGTGATTTAAAAAGGAGAAAAGAGAAACTAAAAATCGTTAGATAGAGAATATTATATTATTTAATTAGATAAGAATTTTGAACATAATTAACAAACAATGGTAGATTTGGTAGATAAGATAAGGTAGCTGAAGTAATTCTATTGATTCTTATCAGAATTAAGCATTCAGTTAGGATTCTTGTGCTGAAAAAAATACATACAGGTTCAGCACTATTTAACAAGTTCAGCAAATAGATTTTCATTTATCAAACATTCAAAACATCTGAATATCTGAAAAAATTCAGATTCAACACTTTTTTATGTTATCAAACAGACCCTTAGTGCGAAGAATCCGAATTCCAAAATAATGTTGATAAATTAACACCCCAATAGCCCTTCAATGCTTTTTTTTTTTTTTCAACGCCATAGGTACCCAGGTCTGTACCCGACTAATCCCACAACGTTCAAATAGAATGAATCAGACCGATGCCTGAAACGATGACAACTGAAACTCGAACTAAAGACGTTGGTAAAGATCCCAAGTGGTAACCAGCCTAACTATTCCAGCATGGGCCCCTGCAATTCTTCGTTCGAGAGCAAGGGTTTGTAAAGTCAAAACAACAATTAGCTCCAAAAAAATACTAATCAAACTGTATTAGTCAAATTTCCTGAAATTATAAAGCGTGAATCATGTGTGCAAATCTGTCGTGAGTCATGACTTATAAAATTATGGAATTCGTGAAATCGATTTTACAGAAGTAGGCTCCCATTTTCCAAGACTTAAATAGTAGTGTATTTTTCTTTTTCTGGGTCAAAACCAACAGTCAAATAGTATTGATTCCTCTTTTTCTTCCCCAAAACTACTGTACGCTTAATAGCTGAATATATATGTATGCATAAGCACATTAAAACAATTAATTATCTAAAATTAAATTTATGAACAGGTGAAATATTCTAGTGACAGCAAACAAATTCTTTACAACGAAATTACTTCTACATCTTCAATAAAACCGTATCCAAAACTTAGAAGTTAACATAGGAGGCATTCATTGCTTTTACGATTTAGCCTTTTTTTAAAAAATTTTTTAATAAGTGAAAGATTTTAAATTCAAAATATTTCAATTTACAATCTTTTTCACCTTGGCTCCGTTTGGATTAGCTGTTTTTGGGGTTGTTTTTCAAAAACACCACTGTAGCATTTCGAATCTGAAAAACAAGTCCGTTTGGATTAGTTGTTTTTGGGGTTGTTTTTCAAAAACTATATGAAAAACTTTTACTGTAGATTTTTTTGGATTATTTTTAGAGGTATTTTTGAAACATATTTTTGAATATTTTTAGAATATTATAATTTTTATATTTTTATATAAATATACATTTATGCATTTATAATAAATTTATATTTACAAATGTATAAATGTATATTATTATAAATGTATAAATTATAAATTATAATTTTCATATAAATATACATTTATGCATTTATAATACATATATGTATATTTATAAATAAATATATTTACATATTCATATAAAAATATATAAATGTACTATATTCTATATAATACATAATATAAATATATTTATAAATGTATAAGTGTATATTATTATAAATGTATAAATTATAAATGAATATTATAAATATATTATAAATTATAAGTGTATATTATTATAAATGTATAAATTAATATATTATAAATATATATTAATACTATGTAGAAATGTATTTATATAATTAATATAAATGTATATATGTAACAGCCCCACCTTCCCCTAAGGCGAACCAAAGGGGTTAGCGGACTGCCTGCCCAGCTCTCGCCAGGACTACGGTACAGTTTACGTTGATCTATAATGTTCCGGAACATACCATAGCATGCAAACAAGTCAAAATAAAAAAAACGAAAATTTGCGCCGAAGATGAATAGTGCAGACCACGTTAGAATCCGGTCAGAATCTGGCCGGATTACCGGCCGGATTCTCGGCCGGATACAAGGCAGTGAGCAATCCAAAATTTTTCGAAAACCCTTCACAATCCGGCCGCCAATCCGGCCAGTTTATGGCCGGATTCCCGGCCGGATTCAGGCCAGAGCCTTTCCGCCAAAAATTTTCTTCTGCCGTTTGAAGGCCGAAGCGTTCCGAAGTTCATCCAAACATCAATTTAACATATACATATGGAAATCCGACATCGTCAAACCAAAACGGCATACCAAATAGCTATTTAGTTCATACATAAACAAGTAGCCATTTACACACCAAACATTGGTGAATCAAAACACTTAGGGTTTTCACCCTCAAGGAGCTAATCAAAATACATATACATGAGCTCAACTTGTCATAACCGTTTCCAATTCCTGTAAGGAAAACAAATGGAACGGGATGAGCTAAAGCCCAGTGAGTTACTACCACATAAGCAACTAAGAGCATATAGCATAACCTTTCATTTCAAGTACACAATTAAGGAATGAAACACATCGATAAAAGGATACGGACGGCTCTCAAGAGCCCATTTCCACGCTTCCATTCTTGATCCAACCTCATTGACCCTCCGTCAATGTTGAAGAGTAACCAACCGTAGACTCCTCTTCTCTCCCATTCCTTCCACCAAACATCCCCCTACCGGGCCCGCACTCCAAACACTTGCACTGTGGTATTACTCGAGTATACCGGAATCAAGAGTCTCTCATACTACAAGATTCCTTATAACTTTACCCAAGGCTCATTAATTGTCACGACCAAACCCTTGTCGGCTCGATTCAATCAACTACCAATGGGGTTGAGCTCAATGATAACATTTGTAGTCGTTGGATACTTGTCCAATCGATACCAAGTCATGTATTTCATTTCATATAACAGTTCATATAACTTTCCAATAACTTTTCAATAACATGTGAAACAATAAGTGAGAGTGATAAAGTACACTCTCACATCAATCCATTAACATACAACATCTCAAGTTCAAATATCAAAGCCATATAATAGCACACAAGTGAGTAGTACACTCACCAATCAATTAAGTGCTATTTCATGCACTTCCGTCAGGAGAATGTCGTGAGCTATCGTCACGCCCTAGAACATGTAAACAAATACCATAAGACTCGATAACGAGTCATAAAGTCAAACCAATTATCGCCCAATAGGGTTTCATGCATGGAAATTCAAGGGTTAAATACTTAACCTTTACTCAAGTCGAGAATATAGTTTTCTAAATCTCGAGTAAAAATTCGGGCAGCATGCCCTTTGTGTTTACCAAATTTTCCAGCCATAAGGCTTCATTATTTTTCTTCAATCACAACCCAACAACACACATATAAGCATTTCATGTCAAGAGCCGTTCCATAGGCTCACAATATCATACAACAAGAAACCATACCGAGCCATAAACAACACCAATTCACAACCCCAATAGGGTTTTATAAACATATACAAGCATGAAAGCAAACCAGAAATTAAGAAAGGGCTTTAACCTAAGCCTTGATAAGAAAACCAGTTTTGACGTCATAATGCGGTAATGGCACAACTCTCACTACAAATGTCGGTTGGGGGTGTAAGACCCACCGTTTCGAAGCTATGGAACAGGGCTACAACAATGTAGAAGACCACTCAATCCAGTTCTTAACACAACTAGGTCAAATATGCCAAATACGAACCCAGAATTACCAAAACAGGTTTGCAAAACACACAAAACTGTAATACGTCAATCTCAGCCTACACAGGTCCAAATGCCGAAATTCCAAAGGCATAAGTTAGCTAAGACATCCAGCTACATTTCCTCAGAAGACACCAACTTCAAAATCCAAACCAATTCCAGTCAAAACAGGCAATTTCTATCGCAGTTCGGACATTCTGTGCACCAAAAACAGCAACAGTAAAAACGGCATAACTCACTCTACACTTGTCCAATTGCCCTGAAATTTTGCAGGCACACTAAACTCATCAATACCTACAACTTTCATGTTTTGAGCAAAGTCCAATTCGGCCTCTAGCTATGACCTAAAATTTCGGACAGAATAGGGGTTCAAGAACCCTAACTTTTCACATTTCATTCCAAATCCAAAATTGATTGCATTTAACAACAATTCACACCTACTAGAGCCAAAGCCCCTTATTACCAAGCATCATACTAGTCCACAACATCAAAATCATATGAAACCAGAAAATTCATCATAAAATGGAAAATTTCACCAAAACTCTTCAAATCAAGAAATAAATCACATTTTCCAACACTCAAGCCACTTCTAAGCATAATATAACCATCATTAGGTGTAGTAGGGTGTTCAAGCATCACTTACCAAGAAATTAAGAGAGATAGAGAGGTTGGCCACCTTAGAGCTTCAAAACAACTTCACTAAGACAATTACTAGCACTAGAAGGAAAGATTTTATGGAGTGAAATCTAGTTTAGGCTTTTGTTTTGGTTGATTTGAGCTAATTGGGAGCTTGAAAATTGAAGAAGCTTTCTTCTTTCTTGAGCTAAGAGGGCCGGCCATCCAAGAGTTAAAAATGGTGATTTTTGGGCAATTTTTGGATATTTAATCCTTTGGTCAAAAAAAAGTCAAAAATTGGAATAGTAAATCTTAAAATTCACCCAATGAGAAAGTGACACTTGTCACTCTCATTAATGCATTCCTATCCTTTCTTTTCTCTCTCACATCAATCAAATCTCACTCTCTACTTATCTCTTAACACCCGATAAATTTTCCACAGTATCCGAAACTTAACCTTATTGGCCGAATTTTTCCAAACTTTTCGCACTAGTGGGTCCCACGTCCACTATTTACTCTTAATTTCCTAAAAATTCACCAATGCTAGAAAAATCATCTTAAAACTATAATTGCTCATAAAATCCACTAAGAAAATATTTCTAAGCCAGAAAATGCAGAAAACATGCAATTAAGGGGAAATAAACCCTAGGAAAATAATTAGGGTTTTTACGGGTTCTCACACTCTCCCCCCCTTAAAAGAATTTCGTCCTCGAAATTTTCCTTCAAATTTAAAGTAACCAATGGCCTGTACCTTCTCCGTCTTCAGAGTCAGAAGAAACGAGGTTCTTCATTCCAGTCCCTTCTCCACTTGACGGTGCAGGGTCGGTCTGGGTTGGTTGTTGAGTTCTTTTCTTTTTCCGCACTTTAATCGGGCAATATGCAATTCGATGCTCGATGCTCCCACAACGCAGACATCTACTCCCCTTTCTCCAGCAATCATTCTCAGTGTGATTGGCCTTTCCGCAATAGTCACAAGTCAAGTGGAAAGTCATCTTTTTGCTTTTCGGAGAAATCTCCCCCTGTCTGGTTTGGCTTTCATTGACAAATCTTTTATCTACCGCCCCCATTGTCCATGGCGGCCCGAATAACTGGTTCACTTTCTGTACTTTAGAAGGTGTCATTGCTTCGCTAGGTTCCTCACTCACGCTACCCACTGCACCCTTTTTCCGTATTTGGGAAGCTTTCACTTGCACCTTTGCATTCTTGATGCATTGAGCCTTTTCCAGGGCCTCCTCGGAAATCCCTTCATATTTCCTTTTTAGCTCTAAATTTTTGTGCAGGAGCTCAATTTTCTCTGTATACTCGTGCTTCCAGCGCCCTTCCCAGTATGCGACTAGGTTCTTTTGGACTTCTATTTCGTCTCGAAGACCCCCGATTTCATTATACATCTCAACCCTACGTGCCATTTTACAGAGTTGCTGGACCTCAGATGGTAGCCTGTCGGCAAAACAATGGGTCATAAGAAAGTCTTGAATACAAGTAGCACTCTTGGTCCATGTTCGGTTCAGGTGTTGTTTCCTCCCTTTCTTCTCTTTGACTCTTGGTCTCGTTTTGTGTCACTGCTATGACCATGTCCGCGGGTTTTTTTTTTTCAAAAGGGTACTTCCATGCATGAATGCAATAAATTGACTAACATAACAAAATCTATCATACCAATAACATATCGCATATAACACGTTATATTCAAAGACGGATAAGCAAGTAAGCAAATATAGACTTAGTAATATACAGTCGAAAAGTCATCCCAGTACCAGCCCGTCTGGTCTCTCACGTCACTTACTATCCAAACTAGATGTCCATTGATCTCTTGTGCTCATTTTAGTCAGACAAAGCCTGTTCACGTTTCCAAAATACAAGGCTTGTTTCCAAAACACAGGGTTCAAATACCTAGTAGCTTGCATCACCTCAATTCTGGGGTACTCGGGCACGAGAATCCGAAATAAGATAGTTCACATCTCGAGCTGGCCAGTCCCAAGAGTAAACCATCTACAAATCAAAATTCCTGTCCGACATACTTATCTAAGGTCCTTAAATACCATGAAAAGATTAAAGACCTATAACACTTCAAGGTTCATAGCTTATGCTCAAACAAGCACTTAAACATATTCATGAAATTAGGACCACAACACCACTTGGCCCAGTCTCACTTCGCGCAGAGACCACGCGACGTGGCTCTGATACCACCTGTAACAGCCCCACCTTCCCCTAAGGCGAACCAAAGGGGTTAGCGGACTGCCTGCCCAGCTCTCGCCAGGACTACGGTACAGTTTACGTTGATCTATAATGTTCCGGAACATACCATAGCATGCAAACAAGTCAAAATAAAAAAAACGAAAATTTGCGCCGAAGATGAATAGTGCAGACCTGCTTCCTTGTTCACCTAAATTGTCTAGGGAATACCTTCGCTCTAGAGGTTCCTAGCGATTAAATCGGTTGGCAGGCTGATCATCTAAAAGAAAGTGGATTCTAAGCTGGTTTCAGGGGCTTGCTCTTCCATAGGATTATAAAGGACAAAGCTTCAATTCAGGTTGGCCTTGGAAGGAATTATTTTCGCAACCAACTTCTATAGGCTGATTAATTCCTTGAAGAATTGTGTTGGGTTACTCTTCAAGCTTTGGCTTTATCACAAAAAAAGAAGGAAAAAAAAAAGGAACTCAAATGTTTAAGTTCATCAAGATACAAATCCTAGGATTTCGACAAGAAGCTGACTAGTTCGGACCTTGAATCTTGCGAAGCAGTGGAATTCATGATTGATCAAGGAACAATGCACTTGTCTTATAATTGGAGTTGGGAACTTCCTAGGCCAATGAAAAGGTGTTTTACATGTAAGGTGCACTAGTGCACTAGTGCTTGATCAATCATTTACGAGATTGAATTCCATGAAGTTTGATTAATCACTTATGTACCTATTTGGTCATTGAAGTCTTTGTGCGGCTGGCTTCCTACTTAGGTGACTTGATTCACAAAGTTTCGAAGTCCAATTTGGCCAGAAAGGAACTTAAGCAAATTAAAGAAAGTCAAAACTTGTCCGTTCAAGTTGTACTCTTCGCAAACAAGTTTTGAGGGGCATTTGTAGACAATGAAATTTTAATTAAATTCCAAAAATTATCATTGGTCTATAAAGTATTTTCATGACTTATTTTTATCCAATTGGATATTGCCATATGGCATGTACACTTGGAAAAATTGGTTATTAAATGGCCAATTATATTTTGCCACGTGTCAAGTTGAGGTGTTCCAAATCAATTCAAATTGTAGGGATATCTCCACCAACCAAATCATATCATGTCACATGTCTATTGGATAAATACCTAAATATTTATTTCTTATTAAAGGAATAATATTTAGAGTTGTTTAATCCAAGCGTATTTCTTATATACTGCAATAGCTTGGCCAGTCAAACGGCGCCACGTCACGTGTCCCCACGAGTTTGGCCAATCGATGAATTACTTATCTATTTATTAATAAATATAAAATGAAGAGATAATATTTGACTAGCACAGTCCTAATAGGACTGCTCGTCTTGCAAGACAAGTAAAGTGGTACACAAGTCTTCAACCTATACCTCTTGCTACAGCTATAAATAGGGGTCTCTCAACCAAATCAAAGACACAGACACAGAGACATCCAGAGGCATCTCAAACGCTCAAGCATTGAAGCTCCAAGCTAGAAAGGTCTGGGTCTTCAAGCTCCCCAAGTCTTCCATATATCAAGGCTTGAGTCTTCAAATATTTTCAAGTTCTTCAAATTTTCCATATCAAAATTTGAAGGAATCGGTGATTGATCCAAGAACAAACTGCGAAACCCTTGGATTAGCGTTCGAAGAGAAGAATCGAAAGAAACTCTCTATAAGCTCTAGAAAATTCCAGAGATTGTACCCACATATTTTCAAATTTATATATTACATATTTGTCGTGTATTTCTTTTTCTTGTCGTTTTGCAGACTTGAATTTTTAATCCCGTACATATGGATTTTCTGTCAGTATTATTTCTACACAAGTAGGCCTAGATTTACAATGCATCTTCTCTGTTTGCTGTTGACATTTCCAACTTAGACCTGTCTGTATAAAGTGTTTTACATAATTAGTAGATAACTCTAATTCACATTGAATGTCCATTTCTTTTAAAGTTCCTAATGGGTAAAATTTTGTTGTTGAGGTCACATTCCTTTCTTTTTAGACAATCTATCTAAATCATGGTTTGATATTGGTTTCAATTTTTGTCTTTGTCAAACTAATTGAAACTACATAGCTGCGAGTTTTCCACTTTTTGTAAACAAAGCTTTGACTTGATTACTAACTTGTAACTACATTATTTGATTTGATATACTCGAGTTTATAACTTCAATGGGCGTCAAGAAACATGAAGATACAATATAACCAAGGAGAACATTTAATTACTCTTTTGTTATTGTTATGTTCTTTGACTGAGCACCATATATAGTGTTCTCATACTTAGGTCTAAGGTGTTTTAGAGTCTTAACTCCTTAATTCGGCACCCTCCGGTTCATCTCTGCCAATTTATCTTGACTTTTCGTGGATCAATTCTTTAGGCTCAGCAGAGGCGTCCTTCTTTAGATTAATCCCCTCTGTATGTAGGGAGATATGGAAAGTTAGGCAAAAAATAATCTTTCTAAAACTCTGGGGGTATCTAATTAGGGATTTTTCCAATGTGAGCGGGCCTCACAAATTCCATTTGTAGCAATTTCATGGTCAGGATAAAAAGTCAACCTATTAACGGTTAGGATCAAGGTACACAAGCATTTTAAGTAAACCTGCAAAATTACGTCATTTTGCAATAAAAAAGCAAAATTGAAAAAACAAAATAATTGACAAATGGACTTGGTGCTTCCGTCAGGATTAATAGTCTGCATGTTCTAATTAATTGAAGAAGAATCCAACGAATTCTCAATTTTCATAGACAAAGGGGCAATAGTTCAAATTGTTGGAGAAAGATTTCAGTTTTGTGCTTCATCTTCTTCTCCCCTATCCCATTAGAGTGTGCAAAATATCCCTCTTTATCTTCTTCCAACTCCCATGAATCAGTTAAAAAATGGAGCATAATATTTCCAATTGTGGGAGATATACCTCTTCTTGTGTTTAGCTTTCTTCTTCTCCCCTATCTTCATTGGAGTGTACAAAATTTTTCACTTCATGTTCTCCCTTCTCCCATGGATCTGTGGAAAAAATGAAGGAGAGAAATATTGAAAGCAAGTAATAAAATTGAACTTCCAAGCAAAGAATAGAAGGTGGATCTAGAAAGTCCAAGAAGGAATCTCATGGCCAAAGTTAAGGTATTAAAGTTGTTCCTTAATTCATATAGGTTCTCCCCTATTCTAGTTAATATATTTGAAATATTGACTTAATTTTTTTTGAAATTCTATCTGCCATTTTTTTTTGACTCATATGGGATGTCCTGATAACCTTGCAATTAATCAATGTGTAGAAGCATGTAACCCAATAACTTACACCACATGATTGAACTATTACACCCAATAACTAGTTTATTACACCTATAAACTGTTGGATCCTTAATCTAACGTTGGATTTATATGTGAATAATTATGTAATGCAAACTGTCAAATAAGATTAAATCCAATTAAAGTGATCAAATATGGTTTGGACTTAATGTATCTAGTTGGATATGGATCTTTAATGTGTAGAGACGTAAGAGCTCTTATTTCTATGATGGGCTGAAATAGGATTCCAAAGGATAACGGGAATGTTACCTATAAATAGGGTTATGGTTCCCAAATCACACGTAACATTCTATTTATCGTATTTTCTAGTACCACAAAATAGCTCTTCCCTGATATCCCATCGTCAGGAAAGATACCAGAGAGGAACTAAAGGGCTCTCTCAAGGATTGGCAATTACATGTTAACCTGGAAGGCCACCCCAATATCTTTGGATATTCAAATATCAGTTTGTCGATATAAATTCAAGTACGCTTCCGCTATTTTATCGTTAATTTATTTCTTAATAATCGCCATATAAATTTTGGGTTTAATAGGTGATAGTTTTTACCAAAGGTTTAATTTAGGCAACCACACTAACAAGTGGTATCAGAGACTATATGGTTGATTATTAAGAAATAATTTTGTTTAAGTAATTCATAGTTTTATTACTATTGGTTATGTTTTCATGGCTACTGGCTGCGGACTTTGATGCTATTAAATACATGATTGTTATGTGTTCAAATCTTCGGTTGCTAGTTGATTCATTGTTTTGATTATACGTGAATATGATTTTGGTTGCTTTTGCCACATAACGTGAATTCAGTTTTGACTCTGTGGTTCTGTCTCGTTCACAATGCCATGCTTGTACGTAATCTAGTATATAAAAGAAAAAAAATTTGGATGTTGGCATGTGTTTTTGGCATCAGGCTTTCTTGATTGTTTAATTTGGTCGTATCACATGAATACAAAACTTGGACGGCACAAGTCATGATATGACTTCCATGTTCACTGACCTTCAGGGCATTGATTGCTCACTGATTGGTTGCATTTTACTGTCACATTTTGACTCTTAAATTAGATTATTTGATTTGTTTTTCGTTTGAGAAATAATATTAAGAAAATTAGGGTTTCTTTAATTTAAGTGAACCCTAATAAAGTTGATAAGACATTTAACCCCTACAAAAGTCCATATGTTTGGCCCACTAAATATATAATTTTATAAAGTATTTATGGATTTCAAGAAAAAAAAATTGGGCTTGAATAATAAATTGGATCAAATTATGGATATGGACCTTTGGTCCAATAAGTCTTAATTCAATTCACTGGTTTGACTAGATTTGACTGGATTGACTAGGTTTAACCACGTTTTGACCAGAGTTGATCAAAGTTGACTTTGATCAAAAAAAATTTTTAATTTGGACAATTTTTAAATTTAAATATTGGTATGATTATATATATTTTGGAATAAATTAATGAAAATAATATGCCACCAAAGTGACCTCTATTATAAAAATTAATTTATTTTAAAATAGAACTAGTTGGGTACTTGTAATTTTATAAATATTGATCGGCCCAAAGGAAGGTCAATATTTAATAAAATTACATGTGCGCATGTGGTAATAAATACGTGATAATTATTTAGATTTTTACATGTGATTTATAAATTGACCCAAAGGAAAATTTATTTTTTGACATGTTATTATTATCAGTATTTATTACTGTACTAACATATCACTTAGAAGTTAATATTTTTGTCCAAAGACAAAATATTAATGGAACATCGGTATCTTGAGATGGGGTTACCTTTATTTAAATTTATTATTGTTTTGGTTTATATGAGCTTGTTTTAATTATTTACTGTTTTCTGTTCAATTGCAAATGATCTTACGAATATTACTACCAACATCAATAATATTCCTATGTTGAATGGCACAAACTTCAAATCTTGGAAAGAAAATCTCTTGATAGTATTTGAAGTAATGAATTTCGACCTTGCATTAAGGGATGATTCTCCCCTACCTCTTACAAATCAGAGTACCTTTGATGAAAAAAGAAATAATGAGAGGTGAGAGAGAACAAATCGCTTGTGTCTGATGATCATTAAAAAAGCCATTTCAGAAGCATTCAGAGGAACAATGTCAGAAACAACAGTAACTGGTAAAGAATTTTTTCAGAATACCGAAAAAAGGTTTGTCAAGAACGAAAAGACTGAAATTAGTACGCTCTTGACATGCCTAATTTCAATAAAATATAGTGGTAAAGGCAATATCAGAGAGTACATTATAGAAATGTCTCATTTTCATTCAAAATTAAATGCACTTAAATTGGCACTCTCTGAAGAGTTACTAGTGCATTTGATTTTAATATCTCTT